>NC_091377.1:14221858-14341858 GCF_038502225.1 Cherax quadricarinatus | reverse complement strand
TCTATTAAAAATTAAGTTCTGAATTCGAAATTCCTCAAACCTGGCCCCAAATATCCTGTTGTTTGATGTTTCCAACTAAAATATGGAAACTGGAAGAGCATAGCAAATACTGGAACAGCAGAGAAAATTCCTGGAGGCAGTTCAGATAAACAGTCTTACATGAATGAGCTGTTAAGTCTCTGTAATAAACTAATTTTAAGCCAACAAATACCGGAACAAATCTTACATTCACAAATAACAAGGATAAGTTATGGAATTTAACAATGTCAAATACTGTGAATTCTGACCACAATATAAGTGAAGTTGAGACCTGTATGTACGTTGGTCCTGTGTATCAACACACTCACTCGTCAAGGTACGTTGGTCTTGAGCATCAACACACTCACTCGTCAAGGTACGTTGGTCTTGAGCATCAACACACTCACTCGTCAAGGTACGTTGGTCTTGAGCATCAACACACTCACTCGTCAAGGTACGTTGGTCTTGAGCATCAACACACTCACTCGTCAAGGTACGTTGGTCTTGAGCATCAACACACTCACTCGTCAAGGTACGTTGGTCTTGAGCATCAACACACTCACTCGTCAAGGTACGTTGGTCTTGAGCATCAACACACTCACTCGTCAAGGTACGTTGGTCCTGTGTATCAACACACTCACTCGTCAAGGTACGTTGGTCTTGAGCATCAACACACTCACTCGTCAAGGTACGTTGGTCTTGAGCATCAACACACTCACTCGTCAAGGTACGTTGGTCTTGAGCATCAACACACTCACTCGTCAAGGTACGTTGGTCCTGAGCATCAACACACTCACTCGTCAAGGTATTTTCAGCAAATTTAAAATTAACAATAAAAACATTACTATATTTTCCGGCATATAAGGCGCACTAGTATATAAGACATACGAGCCGTTGTTTGCAAACAGTTGAAATGTAACGTTAGTAAACCACTGCTAAAGTGTAACATAAAGTCTACCCTTGACCCTGACCTTGACCCTGACCTTGATCCTCACCTTGAGCATATAAGGCATAGGATAATTTTCCAAGACTTTTTTTTGGGAAATACGTGCGTCTTATATGCGGGAAAATACAGTAAGTGGGATGACATCTGTATGAGTAACGTAGACTCGAGTCAATATCTTGAGAGAATTACCTCAGTAATATTAAAATTATCCTCAACACACAAAACATTAAGGAAAATAATTAAAGATGCTAGTTAGAGAGAGGCGCTCCCTCTACAGGCAAAGACGAAGAATCACAGATCTTCTCAAAAGTCCTAGACTACCTGAGGAATGAAAAGAAATTCTGGCTAGAGAAATGGAAAACTTTGAGCTCAAACTTATTAAATCATACAAGGACTATGAGGGGCAGAGAAAGCAAACAGCTATCATAGAAATTGAAAGAAATCCAAAATCCTTTTTCTCATGTGCAAAATTCAGATCATATCCTTGCCAAATGAAGCCTTCATTATACGCAAAACTGAGCCAACAGCCTGAGCATGTCGAGAAATATGGGCGAGTCTCCTTACACCCACTGCCCTTGTTCACCTTCAGTAATAAGATACCTGGGAATTAGTGGACCGTTGTGGGTCACAACCTGGTCTAGTACTACAGACCACTGAACGACTCGAATGCCTCTCAAATGACCTAATGATGCATCTGTGCCCAGGTAACAGCCACAAAATATTTGACACAACATTAACTTGACTCGACATCAAAGAAGCCACTGACAGCATGACCATGAACTCTGCCCCAGGACCAGACTCCTCCATCTTCATTTTCATCAAGAATTGCAAGAAATTCCTTTCAGATGAATGGTTCAGAGAACCGACATGTTGATAAATTAGACACATGTGCAACTCTTGGGTATCTTTATTGAGGAAACGTTTCGCCACACAGTGGCTTCATCAGTCCATACGTAGGAGAAACTTGAAGAACAGGAGGAAAATGAGGTAATCAGTCCTTCAACCTTGAGTCGATATGTTCAGTCCATCAATCTTGAATATAATACGGTATATGAGTGGAGAAGCAGCTTATAAACCGTATGGCAGGAGAGGTGCAGCAGTCATAGGTCGTGTCACATTTGTTCAATGTGGAAGTAGGTCGTGCCCTGTTCTTCAAGTTTCTCCTACGTATGGACTGATGAAGCCACTGTGTGGCGAAACGTTTCCTCAATAAAGATACCCAAGAGTTGCACATGTGTCTAATTTATCAAATTCCTTTCACTTGCCTTAAATATTCTATGAAGTCTGGACATAGGAATCATTAAAAACAGACACCTGCACTCCACGAAGAAGGTAGCAAATTATTATTATAATCAAGGGGGAAGCGCTAAACCCGGAGGATTATACAGCGCCTGGGGGGGGATGTGGAAGGCATTTAGGGTTAATTCGGGGAACTGGAGCACAAATCCAATTCCCTAAATCAAGAGCCCCTCACCAACATCAAGGAACCTTCCTTGAGGGGTTAGAAGGTAGCAAAGCAAGTGAAAAACAATACACCGAGAGCACTCACGTCCAACTTTATTAATTTGATTTTTTAAGATTGCTAATCACCAAAATTCATAACAAATGCCCAACCCAGGGCAGCAGGAGTTGAAAGCAGGTCATTCCTGCTTCTTACAACTACTGAACCACTGCGACATGGCATGGTATACACTGGAAAACAAAATGCATAGGTAGTGAACACGAACACTGCAAAAGTTATCGACACGAGCGACCATGGTGTAACAGCACATTCTGAACATGCCTATAAATACTCTCGTACCTTCCAACCCCAGGTAGATCCGTGTGTGACTTGAAAAAGCCCACTGTGTGGGTGAAACGTTGTCAATAAAGGATCACATTATACTGCATATGTGTTTATATTTCCACGCAAAATGTGTTCTTACATATTGTGAAATATATTAAGCAAAGACATCTCCAGAGAATACAAGGTCAACTTACTGATCTCTCTCTAGCATCTAGCATGTTTCTGGCTTTGTAACACATTGTCAGATTGCATCCTAGTCCAATTATTCTGTGAAATAATTTCTCAACAGCACTTTGGGATTACAACTGGAAAAATACAAACCAACTAAATAAAAGCGTTTAAGTGGTAATCTTTACAGTTAATGTAAATTTAATAATGGAGATAAACTCCTACACAAATCTTGGAGTATAACGTATTATACTTTTTAGTGACACATATTCTTAATCTGTATATATAAGTATATGGTGGTAGGGGCACATTAAAAATACTATACTCTTAATATGTACGATCAGGTACGTTGCTATGAGATTTACTCATTAATACAAGAATCATGTATGTGTGTGTGTGTGTGTGTGTGTGTGTGTGTGTGTGTGTGTGTGTGTGTGTGTGTGTGTGTGTGTGTGTGTGTGTGTGTGTGTGTGTGTGTGCGCGCGCGCGCGGTCAATAATGCTCGGTATGTGCTCAATAAGACTCGACTCGACTTGGGATCTGACTGACAACACCAAATCCCTAAATAAGTTAACTTCTCAACCATCAATGTAATAAAACAACTTGACCAATATGACGCCACATTCACCAAACAGCAGTAATGTTGGAAGCAGCAGTGAACAGCACAGTATCACAACAAGGAGACAAACACGACCCTAACTGGGGGGCCATTAGCAAACCTTCCCTGAACAGGCATAAAAGTCCCTTATTACTGAAAATAAGTTCATTAATTAAAATTCCCTGACTACAATAGTGTGTAGATGCCAGAACAACGTAAGTTGAGAGTTTAAACTCGGGACCAGAGATATGAAGTGTCTCTACAACACAACCTCTGAAAGACGTTAAATATTAAGCTGGGGTTTGATTGGTGTCATTGGGTACGGGAGTTATTTCTTGGGTAGCTTCAGGTAGAGGTCGTTTTGATAAGGACCTGCCTCGCATGGGCCAGTAGGCCTTCTGCAGTGTTCCTCCATTCTTATGTTCTTATGTTAAATAATTCTCTGTGAACAGAGTTGCACAGAGTTGCGAGATGTATGTCCCGGCTCAACAAAGGAGACATACTTTACCAAAAGCAAAACAGAGAGACAAGATGATGCCTCCACGAGCAACGGCGAGAGAGCAAGAAGCAGGTCTTCAGGTCCAACATCAGGTAACTTATACCAGGTTGCGTAAGACACGAACAATGTATGAACATAAGAACATAAAAAAGGAGGAACACTGCAGCAGGCCTGTTGGCCCATACTAGGCAGGTCCTTTACAATTCATCCCACTAACAAACATTGAAGTGGGCAGGTAGTTTGCAGAGTGCTGTCAACCAATCAAAACTCTCCAACACAGCACAATGAGTGGTGTAGTTGCTACAGTCTACCTACATACATAAGTCAATAATATAAATCAAATAATATACAACATCAAATTTTCATTTTAGCTATTAATGAAAACAGCAATTTAAAATTATATAAAAAGACAATATATACAATATTTTTATGGCGTCCTTCCTCTGAAGATGCAATATGTGTACCAAAAAGAATAACAGTAAAAATAGGCAGATGGGTTTTTAACTTCCTGACAAACAGAATACAAAGAGAATTCAAAGGCTACAACAGTGAAAAGTTCTGTTTCCAAGGTACAGTTCCTTTTCTCATCTTTGTATCATAAACAAAAACATAAACCATAGCAGATGACACTAGCAGATGACACTAGCAGATGACACTAGCAGATGACACTAGCACTTGTAAGAGAGTGACACTGTTGATAAATTAGACATATGTGCAACTCTTGGGTATCTTTATTGAGGAAACGTTTCGCCACACAGTGGCGATACCAAGAGTTGCACATGTGTCTAATTTATCAACATGTCGGTTCTCTGAACCATTCATCTACAAGAGTGACACTGAGGACACAGCAAATCTTCACACTCATACAAACTAAGTCTTTCGACAGGCGACAGAAAACAATGTGATACTCAATAAAAACAAATTTCAGTTATTCCTCTATTGAAAAATTGTGACACTTAAAACTGGAAGAGAGTATACAACAAACTAGAGCCAATCAATGGAGTAAAAGACTAATATGAAGAGATGAGGACTGATAATGTCAGAAGGTCTCACTCTCAAGTAACACAATAGTGTAATAAAGTTGGTAGAATTACCGACAATATGTAAAGTAAAAGGACACAAGTGCAACTAATGTGACATTTATTGTGGCAACGTTTCGCTCTCCAGGAGCTTTATCAAGCCATTACAAACAATACATGGACACAGAGGGTATATAAAGGCTCAGAGTGAGGTGAATACTAGTGAGGTACCATTTCGATGTTCACTAGTGGTAGTAGTAGTAGTAGTGGTAGTGACAAAAGTAATACAATATGGTAGAGCAATTAATTCGTACATGAGTAAAAGGATATAAAAGCTATTACTTGGGTAACATAAAAATAGGTTGGACAAATATAAACTGGAATGAGGCAGGTTGTTTCAGTGTTCACTCTCTGTAATGTGCTTTGTGTAGTATAACAGGAGAGACTATGTGATGGCAGGGTTTACTGTTTTCAGGAGGATTCTTGCTAAGACTTCGGAGATGGTGAAGCTGCCGTTGTTTTGTTTAATTGTATTCGAAACAGCGATCAGTGCTGATTCAAGGCACTTGCGTCTGCGGAAATTAGTTTCTTTGATCACTAGTGACACAATAGTGTCACTATCACAAGAGTGTCACTATCACGGTTTTTCAAACCATTCATCACAACGAAAATGATAGACTGGATAATGAGAACCTTCAAAACATGACATACCAAACCAATAAAGGTCCTTTTAACTCTCTCTCTCCCCATATATATATATATATATATATATATATATATATATATATATATATATATATATATATATATGCAATAAGATCACAGTAAACAGGTGATTTCAGAATATGCAAAACAACCACTGTGAAAGAATAGAGAAATTCAAAGCGCTTTCGTGACTACTCACATTATCAAGGAACAATGAAAGTAAAGCATCCAAGGAAGGTATATAAGGGGTCTGGCCAACACCTCACTATCAGATCCCACAACAGTTAAACACCTGACGCGCGCCGACCCAACTGGACAGGTCCTTCGCACAACCCACCAACAAACTATTCTACCCAAGAAATAAGAAATTTAAAAAATTATTATTTGTCCAGAGTATTATTAAATTCTTCCCAAATTCTATTAATTATAAATGGATCTAATTTATATAAACCAAAGGAAATATTCATATTATTGTCAAAACTGCTTTTTATGAAACAAGATTCAATTATATTCCTGTCGACCATGGACTTGCTTGATACTACTTTCTCAACTTTTTGAAAATCAATTGGATGGTTAAAATCTCTTACATGAATAAATATGTTGGTTCTCCCTTACCATGAAAACTTGGTTGATATGCCTTCTCTTCTTAAGACTTTTAATATTAAAGTTGTATTCAAAAACCTTGATACAGTAAAAAAAAACTTTTGATAAAGAATCCCCCCCAAAATGCTGATGGATGTGTCTATAAGATTCCTTGTAAAATTTGCTATAAAGTTTATTACGGTCAAACTGGTAAAAATGTCCAACAAAATTCCAATGCTCTATTTATTCATGTAAGAGATTTTAACCATCCAATTGATTTTCAAAAAGTTGAGAAAGTAGTATCAAGCAAGTCCATGGTTGACAGGAATATAATTGAATCTTGTTTCATAAAAAGCAGTTTTGACAATAATATGAATATTTCCTTTGGTTTATATAAATTAGATCCATTTATAATTAATAGAATTTGGGAAGAATTTAATAATACACTGGACAAATAATAATTTTTAAAATTTCTTATTTCTTGGGTAGAATAGTTTGTTGGTGGGTTGTGCGAAGGACCTGTCCAGTTGGGTCGGCGCGGGTCAGGTGTTTAACTGTTGTGGGATCTGATAGTGAGGTGTTGGCCAAACCCCTTATATACCTTCCTTGGATGCTTAACTTTCATTGTTCCTTGATAATGTGAGTAGTCACGAAAGCGCTTGGATTTTCTCTATTCTTTCACAGTGGTTGTTTTGCATATATATACATATATATATATATATATATATATATATATATATATATATATATATATATATATATATATATATATATATATATGTGTGTGTGTGTGTGTGTGTGTGTGTGTGTGTGTGTGTGTGTGTGTGTGTGTACTCACCTAGTTGTACTCACCTAGTTGAGGTTGCGGGGGTCGAGTCCGAGCTCCTGGCCCCGCCTCTTCACTGATCGCTACTAGGTCACTCTCCCTGAGCCGTGAGCTTTATCATACCTCTGCTTAAAGCTATGTATGGATCCTGCCTCCACTACATCGCTTCCCAAACTATTCCCCTTACTGACTACTCTGTGGCTGAAGAAATACTTCCTAACATCCCTGTGATTCATCTGTGTCTTCAGCTTCCAACTGTGTCCCCTTGTTACTGTGTCCAATCTCTGGAACATCCTGTCTTTGTCCACCTTGTCAATTCCTCTCAGTATTTTGTATGTCGTTATCATGTCCCCCCTATCTCTCCTGTCCTCCAGTGTCGTCAGGTTGATTTCCCTTAACCTCTCCTCGTAGGACATACCTCTTAGCTCTGGGACTAGTCTTGTTGCAAACCTTTGCACTTTCTCTAGTTTCTTCACGTGCTTGGCTAGGTGTGGGTTCCAAACTGGTGCCGCATACTCCAATATGGGCCTAACGTACACGGTGTACAGGGTCCTGAATGATTCCTTATTAAGATGTCGGAATGCTGTTCTGAGGTTTGCTAGGCGCCCATATGCTGCAGCAGTTATTTGGTTGATGTGCGCTTCAGGAGATGTGCCTGGTGTTATACTCACCCCAAGATCTTTCTCCTTGAGTGAGGTTTGTAGTCTCTGACCCCCTAGACTGTACTCCGTCTGCGGCCTTCTTTGCCCTTCCCCAATCTTCATGACTTTGCACTTGGTGGGATTGAACTCCAGGAGCCAATTGCTGGACCAGGTCTGCAGCCTGTCCAGATCCCTTTGTAGTTCTGCCTGGTCTTCGATCGAGTGAATTCTTCTCATCAACTTCACGTCATCTGCAAACAGGGACACCTCAGAGTCTATTCCTTCCGTCATGTCGTTCACAAATATCAGAAACATCACTGGTCCTAGGACTGACCCCTGTGGGACCCCGCTGGTCACAGGTGCCCACTCTGACACCTCGCCACGTGTGTGTGTGTGTGTGTGTGTGTGTGTGTGTGTGTGTGTGTGTGTGTGTGTGTGTGTGTGTGTGTGTGTGTGTGTGTGTGTCGTGCCGAATAGGCAGAACTTGCGATCTTGGCTTAAATAGCAACGTTCACCTTGCCATGTAGGACAAGCGAAAATTAGTTTATGCAATAATTTCGCCAAAATCATTCTGAACCTAACGAAAAAAATATATTTCACTGTGTTTGTTTAGTATTAAATTATTGTAAACAAATCTAAAATATATTTAGTTGGGTTAGGCTAAAATAAATTACTCTTGTTATAATAAGGTTAGATAAGTTTTCTAAGATTCTTTTGGTGCAAAATTAATTTTTTTTACATTAACATTAATGAAAAAAATATATCTTTAAACGTATAAGAGAAAATTTCAGAAAGGACTTAATTTTAAATTTCTTGCTAATTTACCAGTTTTACATATTCGGCACGACATTATATATATATATATATATATATATATATATATATATATATATATATATATATATATATATATATATATATACCAATAACAAGACTGCACGACCCGCCTCATGGTGAGCGAAAACGCATGACGCTGTAGACCACTAGACCACACAATCCTTTGTGGTCCTTGTGTGGTCTAGTGGTCTAAAGCGTCATACGTTTTCGCTCACCATGAGACGGGCCAAAACAGCATGGGTTCCATTCCTTGGCTAGTGCAGTGTTGTTATTGATCAATATCACTCGTTTCGTGGATACACACACACACACACACACACACACACACACACACACACACACACATATATATATATATATATATATATATATATATATATATATATATATATATATATATATATATATATATATATAGAGAGAGAGAGAGAGAGAGAGAGAGAAAGAGAGAGAGAGAGAGAGAGACTGGAATATTGCTTTACTCTTACAGCACCTTTAAGGTAGGTGAATCTTCAGATGTGTAAAATGTACAGAGAAGTTCACTGCTTGTATAATCTCAGTCAAGTACCTATATTATTGGGAATACCTGAAGAACCTTGAATTGTACTCCTAGGAATATAGGCGAGAAAGATGCACCATAATCTATACCTGAAAACTTATAGAGAGATTGATCCCAAATCTGCACACACAAATCACTGACTACATAAACAACAGGCTTAGCAGGCGATGAAAAGTAGAGGATACAATGACTACACTAAAAGACACTTCATTAAGTGTGAAGGGATCAAAACTTGGACAACCTCCCTTCGTATATCAGGGAATTACTAAGAGACATCTGTCAGGCTAAGTTCCTTCTGGTCCATATGTTGGACTTTGTGGATAACACCAATAGCCTAGGTGATCTACCTATTCATTGGGAGGGCTAGTTTGGAACAGGGCTGTGGGGGGGGGGCTACCCTCTAGAATTCATTCCAAGTAGGCTCCAAGTAGGCTCCAAGCAGGCTCCAAGCAGGCTCCAAGCAGGCTCCAAGCAGGCTTCAAGTAGGCAGACCACTGTCTCTCATCCCAGTCATTCCACTTTTCAACCATCCTGAGACTAAGGAAATATTCCCTAACATCCCTGTGACTCATCTGTGTCCTCAGCTTCCACCTGTGTCCACCTTGATCCTGGTCCTCTTAATTCAGTCTGTCCCTATCTGCTCTATCAATTCCTTTTAAGATTTTGTATGTCACTAACATGTCTCCTCTTGCCCTTCAACCTCTCCTCATATGTATCCCTCTCAGTTCTGGCACTAGTTTGCTGCAAACCTCTGGACCTATTCAAGCTACCTCACCTGCTTGACCATATATGGACTCCATGCTGAGTCACATACTCAATGATTGGCCTATGTCGTCGTGAAGGATTCTGTGTACAAGTTCCTGAATGCTATTGTATTTTTAGTGATATAATTGGTGATACTTCTACCACTAGGTTTTTTTCACACTCAGGAGGGAGCTGGACAGGCACCTAACTTCAATACCTGACCAGCCAGGCTGTGGTTCGTACGCTGGTTTGCGTGCGGCCAGCAGTAACAGCCTTGTTGATCACGCCCTGACCACCGCGAGGGCTCGTCATGGACCGGGCCGTGGGGGGCGCTGACCCCCGAAACTCCAGGTACCTCCCCTCCATTCCACCAAGTACATATTTAAGAATTTGAGACGTTCCCAAAGAATTCAATTGCTTTATTGGCTCTATGTGGGTCATAAATAATCTCTAATTCAATTGCTTTATTGGATCTATGTGGGCCATAAATAATCTCTATCTGTACTAACTTTGACATCTCTCCTGGTTGAACAGAGTCGTCAACACTGAACAATACTCAAAGCGAGAGAGAACAAGTTATGAGAATAGTATAAGAATGAGCATTATTCCTCTTTGTTGAAGGTCTCATTATCCACAATGTCATTTTCCTGGTTGTAATGTTAGGTAACCAAGATACCCTTGTGTCGCAGTGTCTGGTATTTTATACCATTTTAATGTTCCTGGTTGTAATATTTGCCTTATTATGTTCCTTGAAATAAAGGTCAGCTGACATCATTACCCCAGATCCTTCACATGTTCATTTCGTTCTACATGGTTTTGTATTTTGTACATGTACTCTCTCTGGTGTGTCCTCTACTCCACTTCGCATGACTCTGCGTTTGTTTTGGTTGAACCGACTTACTAAGACGAGTCTTTCAAGTAAAAAATATCACATGTTCAGTTTGTTCAGGTCTGTGTGGAGTTTATCACTGTCCTCTCCTGTTCTTCTTACTGTTATTAGTTTTAATATTAACAGTGAACAGTGACACACAGGACTCAATTCCCATCTGGTAGGTCATTTATGTATCTTCTTAACCTGACCTGTCTTCTGGTATCCTCTTCACCTGACCTGTCTTCTGGTATCCTCTTCACCTGACCTATCTTCTGCTATCCTCTTCACCTGACCTGTCTTCTGCTATCCTCTTCACCTGACATGTCTTCTGCTATCCTCTTTACTTGACCTATCTTCTGCTATCCTCTTCACCTGACCTGTCTTCTGGTATCCTCTTTACTTGACCTATCTTCTGCTATCCTCTTCACCTGACCTGTCTTCTGGTATCCTCTTCACCTGACCTATCTTCTGCTATCCTCTTCACCTGACCTGTCTTCTGCTATCCTCTTCACCTGACCTGTCTTCTGCTATCCTCTTCACCTGACCTGTCTTCTGGTATCCTCTTCACCTGACCTGTCTTCTGGTATCCTCTTCACCTGACCTGTCTTCTGCTATCCTCTTTACTTGACCTGTCTTCTGGTATCCTCTTCACCTGACCTGTCTTCTGGTATCCTCTTCACCTGACCTGTCTTCTGGTATCCTCTTCACCTGACATGTCTTCTGCTATCCTCTTTACTTGACCTATCTTCTGCTATCCTCTTCACCTGACCTGTCTTCTGGTATCCTCTTCACCTGACCTATCTTCTGCTATCCTCTTCACCTGACCTATCTTCTGGTATCCTCTTCACCTGACCTGTCTTCTGGTATCCTCTTCACCTGACCTGTCTTCTGCTATCCTCTTTACTTGACCTGTCTTCTGGTATCCTCTTCACCTGACCTATCTTCTGGTATCCTCTTCATCTGACCTGTCTTCTGCTATCCTCTTCACCTGACCTGTCTTCTGGTATCCTCTTCACCTGACCTGTCTTCTGGTATCCTCTTCACCTGACCTGTCTTCTGCTATCCTCTTTACTTGACCTGTCTTCTGGTATCCTCTTCACCTGACCTATCTTCTGCTATCCTCTTCACCTGACCTGTCTTCTGGTATCCTCTTCACCTGACATGTCTTCTGCTATCCTCTTTACTTGACCTGTCTTCTGGTATCCTCTTCACCTGACCTATCTTCTGCTATCCTCTTCACCTGACCTGTCTTCTGCTATCCTCTTCACCTGACCTGTCTTCTGGTATCCTCTTCACCTGACCTGTTTTCTTAATTTTCTCACTCATTTTCCCTCTCAAACATGGTAACGCTCAAACACAGACCGAAACATTAAGATTTCCTCTCCCAGTTGCATTAATATTTCTAATAACTGTTGTAGGGAGGTTGAAGAGTCTTGGTCAAAGGATTTGATGTAAATGGCTTAGAAAACCGACTAGTTGAAGCCAGTGGCTTCTCCAGTCCAGTAAATAGAAGAATGGTGGAAGATGAGAAGTTTGAGGTAATCAATCCCTCAACTTGGTGTTGATGTGTTGAGTCCATCATCTTCAAGACTGATGGAGTGAACACATCGACTCCAGCCTAAGGGACAGATTACCTTAAACTACTCCTCATCTTCCAGCGTTCTTCTCTGTACTGGACTGATGAAGCTACTGTGTGTGGCGAAACGTTTCCTAAATAAAGATTCCCAAACGTTGCACAAGTGTCTCAATCATCAACTCTTCTCAGCAATCAACTTCAACATTGCTCACCTGACCTTGCAACTCACGTTACTGTCTTAATAAAGCGCTGGTCAGTCTTAGAGGAAACTTAAAATAATCTTGGCTATGTAGGTGCATATTTGCTATTTTTGGGGAGAAACAGAGAAAAATTGCAACACTGCTTTCCATGCAACAATTTCTGAGTGGTTCATCTTCCGGTTCGATCCCCGATACGGGCGAAAAGATTGGGCGTGTTTCTTTAAGACACCTGCTGTCACTGTTCACCTAGCAGTAAGTAGGTACCCGGGTGCCAGTCACCTTACACCTACTGTCCCTGTTCACCTAGCAGCAATAAGGTACCTGGGTGTTAGTCACCTAGCAGCAATAAGGTACCTGGGTGTTAGTCACCTTACACCTGCTGTCCCTGTTCACGTAGCAGCAATAAGGTACCTGGGTGTTAGTCACCTTACACCTGCTGTCCCTGTTCACCTAGCAGCAATAAGGTACCTGGGTGTTAGTCACCTTACACCTGCTGTCCCTGTTCACGTAGCAGCAATAAGGTACCTGGGTGTTAGTCACCTTACACCTGCTGTCCCTGTTCACCTAGCAGCAATAAGGTACCTGGGTGTTAGTCACCTTACACCTGCTGTCCCTGTTCACCTAGCAGCAAGAAGGTACCAGGGTGTTAGTCACCTTACACCTGCTGTCGCTGTTCACCTAGCAGCAATAAGGTACCTGGGTGTTAGTCACCTTACACCTGCTGTCGCTGTTCACCTAGCAGCAATAAGGTACCTGGGTGTTAGCCAACTGGTGTGGGTTGCATCCTAGTGACAAAATTAACCTAAGTTGCAGGAAATGACCTGCATAACCAGGGACTTTCTATCTAGTATGTCACTGATGTCACCTATGTAGTATGTCACTGATGTCACTTATGTAGTATGTCACTGATGTCACCTATGTAGTATATCACTGATGTCACCTATGTAGTATATCACTGATGTCACCTATGTAGTATGTCACTGATGTCACCTATGTAGTATGTCACTGATGTCACCTATGTAGTATGTCACTGATGTCACCTATGTAGTATATCACTGATGTCACCTATGTAGTATGTCACTGATGTCACCTATGTAGTATGTCACTGATGTCATCTATGTAGTATGTCACTGATGTCACCTATGTAGTATGTCACTGATGTCACCTATGTAGTATGTCACTGATGTCACCTATGTAGTATGTCACTGATGTCACCTATGTAGTATATCACTGATGTCACCTATGTAGTATATCACTGATGTCACCTATGTAGTATATCACTGATGTCACCTATGTAGTATATCACTGATGTCACCTATGTAGTATGTCACTGATGTCACCTATGTAGTATATCACTGATGTCACCTATGTAGTATGTCACTGATGTCACCTATGTAGTATATCACTGATGTCACCTATGTAGTATGTCACTGATGTCACCTATGTAGTATATCACTGATGTCACCTATGTAGTATATCACTGATGTCACCTATGTAGTATATCACTGATGTCACCTATGTAGTATGTCACTGATGTCACCTATGTAGTATATCACTGATGTCACCTATGTAGTATGTCACTGATGTCACCTATGTAGTATGTCACTGATGTCACCTATGTAGTATGTCACTGATGTCACCTATGTAGTATATCACTGATGTCACCTATGTAGTATTATCAGTAGTAGTAACCAGTTACCAGTAACCACTGTGCCAGTTGACTCACGAACAACCGTCTCTGCCTGAGTCACTGTCTATTCATATTGCGCTGACCTGACAGTATTCAAAGACCCTCTCACATATGGGTACGTGGGCGGCCGGTCAGTCAGTGTTACGAGAGGAGCGAGTGAGATAGGTACGGCTGTAAGGGCGCAACCCACCTTATCTGTAATTATACGTACTACCAGCCTACGTGAGTATTTCTTACCTAATCCACGTGTCGAACTCCCACATGATAAATGGTGGCAGCGGTGGGATGCGTGGATTTACGTTTTTAAGGGTAATTCAAGACGTTAGAAGGCTGGTTGTGAGTAGCGGCAGGGTCAAAGGTGAACCGTCACCCACCAGCACTACCCTCACGCACCACCTCCAGCCTGCGAGCCTGTTGCAGCCGTTTCAAGCTTCCTGGCTTAGTTCGTGTGCTAATTGCTTCAATCTCCGAGGGGTTGACCCGGATTTTGCAATTAAGCCAGTCAGTAAGCCAGACTGTGGAAGTGAACGCCAGTCAGCCTATCATCCAGCCTGTCTCCTGTCATCCAACTGCTCCTCCGTGCTTTGTGCATCGTTACACGTCTTCCAGTCAGCCATTCTCGTGGGGTAAGCCAGTCAGCCAACCCAGCTTCTAACCCAGCTGCGAGAGAGAAGTAAGCCACGCAGTAAGAAGTAAGCCAAGTTCCTCTGAAGTATTGTCTATATCGCTTTGTGCTCCCTGTTGGATGCTAAGAGTGGTTTTCACCATTCCTGTGGCATAGAGTGGCTTATCAAGCCACCTTCATGGGTAGAGTGGGGTGCGCGGCAGTGCCCCAGCGAGAGTCACCCACCACACTCTACCTCCACCACTCCCACCACCAGCCACCCACCACCAGACACCCACCTCATCTACCTGTGGTTGTTTGCACCCTTGTACCGGGTCCTACTACTGTTTTGGCTCACGTAATTGGTCAAGAGATTGTAGGTGAGCGCCACCGATAAAATCCAATTATGGGGGTTCACCGAGAGAGCGCATTTCTTCCGACAACAGTGAGTGTAGGCGTCAGTCACCGTGCAGGACAACCTACAACCTACCCTCATTACCAGTAATCACCCGACTACTACAGACTTCAGTGATAATTTAGTCATTTTTCTTGCATTTAAAGACATTTGCGTGTGTGAGACATTTATAGTAAATTGCTTGTGTACTCTAAACCTTGTGTTTTCAGTGTAAACGCAGTATTTCTTTGACTCATTATTTTTATAATATTTTTCAGTGTTTTCAGGTTTTTATAGATCCTTCATTAGCTTCCATAGCTGCTCCTCTAACTGAGTTGCTTAAGAAAGATGCTCCTTTTGTTTGGACCTTCCGTCAAGAAAGAGCATTCCACACTCTAAAAGAAAAGCTAACATCTGCTCCAATTTTGAAATTTCCAGATTTTTCTAAGCCCTTCTATCTGACAACTGATGCTAGTTCAATTGGCATAGGTGCCGTACTAGCTCAGAAGACCGATGGCAAGTACAACGCAGTTGCATTTGCTAGCCGAGTCCTTACAAAGGCTGAACGTAATTATACAGTAACTGAGCAAGAAGCTTTAGCAATAGTATGGTCTTTAAAGCACTTCCGAGACATTATTTATCAGTACTCTGTTCATGTCTTGACAGACCATGCTCCACTGATACCCTTATTCCAGAACAAACAACCTACTGGAAGGTTAGCCAGATGGACCTTGACTATCCAAGAGTTCAATCCCACCTTTGAGCATTTACCTGGCAAGTCAAATGTAGTCGCAGATGCCTTATCGCGACATGTTAGTATAGTAACTGCAGACCCTCCATTTAGTGCTGAAGATGTAAAGAATGCTCAACGAACAGATCCCATGTGGTCTGGTGTGATTCGATTCCTGCTCCAGGAAGATCTTATTCTGACTGAAGCCACCAGCACCCATCAGTGACTTTGTCATGAACCAAGAATTACTGTATCGAACAGCCGAGTTGGGTACTCCTAGCAGAAGAGTATACCAGTTAGTAATTCCACAGTCACTAGTGAATGTAGCCTTACAGCTAGTTCACGATGTACCAGGTGTTGCACACCCTGGTATGGATCGTTCAGTAAAACAAGCCAGATTGAAATACTTTTGGCCTCGTATGGCAACTGATATTTCTGAGTATGTTAAGAAATGTAGTGTCTGCATGCAACATAAAGGCAATGCTAATGGTCCTAATCCAATCCAAGTGTATCCAACTACTAGCGAACCGTGGGAAAGAGTTGCGCTAGATTTGTTAACTAATTTCCAATGTTCCCTCCAAGGCAACAAACATCTGTGTGTTATGGTAGACCATTTCACCAGATATTGTGAGTTAGTTCCTATTGCAGATAAGACTGCCGAGACAGTAGCTAAAGCGTTTAAAGAACGCATTATCTGCAGGCATACCACCCCTAAGTCACTAGTAACAGATAATGGAGGTGAATTCTGTAATGAAATTCTTGAAAATTTGTGCACCTTGTACAAGATCTCTAAATCCACCATTGTTCCTCATCATCCTGCCAGCAATGGGTTAGCGGAACGAACCAATAAGAAAGTACTTGATGTCTTGAGAGCCACTATCAATCCCAACAGTGAAACTTGGGATGAAGTTATACCTGATGTGCAGTGTGCTATAAATTCTGCTTACAATGTTTCTATAGGTGACACTCCACATTATGCATTGTATGGTGTAGATAAACGTTTGCCTTATGAGTTGTTATATTCTAATCCGAAACCAAATTACAACCCTGATGATTTCATAGCAACTCGTACCAGCTTAGCTCAAAGTATTTTTAGAAGAATCCGTGAAACACTTCATAAATCAACAGCTGAATTTACAAGATTCGCAAACACTCGAGCAAAGCCATCCAAAATCAAAGTAGGTTCGAGAGTTATGCTGATTAACTTTAACAAAACGTCTGCAATGCCAAAGCTTGATCAAAAGTTTGTTGGTCCTTATCGAGTAGTTGAACATATCACTGGTAATAAGTATAAGGTTAGAGAGATTAGTACTGGTCAGTATAAAGAATCGCATTTGGATCATATGAAGTTAGTATGTGATGATAATGATGTTCCAACCCAGACCAATGTGATAGACTCTGACAATCCTCCTGATCCTGTACTCTCTTCCTCTGATACTCAGTCAGACGGTCAACCTGAATGTCGTTATTCCCTACGTACACGACAGGTATTGAGAAATCCTCAAGTATCATTTGTAACTTCCAATTCAGATTTGCCTCAAATACAGCATGAGTTAGCTAATGCTACAGAGTTTGATAATCCCAGAGATGACACCCATTCTGCATATGTCAATCTCACCCTAGCAGAGTTGGGGTTAAATGTAAATAACCTGTATAGATGAATAATTACAGTATCAACTTATCAGTATTCAAGAATTTTTTTTTTTGTGTTCATGTTCTCTCCGCATTCTGAGAGTTAACAGTCTAGATTTGAGTGCACCGAATCTGCCTTTCTGTTAAACACTCTTTCTTTGTATATATTCTTCCCTCAGAATCCGTAGATCACATGAATACAGATCAATCGATCAAAATTTTTTTTTATCACTTGTAATCTCAACGTTGAGTTCGTTGTTCATTTGTTGAGTTTTAAGTTGTACTATAGTATACCTTGTATTGCATTACAGTTTCAGTTTTTTAAGCTTCCATTCCAATGTTTTACTTATGTATGTTATGTTTAATTGTTGTGTACTTTGACATTGTATAGAATCAGCCCAAGCCGTATACCTGCCATCTCTAGTTTGTATTAGTTGTATGTCGGGACGACATACGTTAGCGTCGCCGAGCTATCAGTAGTAGTAACCAGTTACCAGTAACCACTGTGCCAGTTGACTCACGAACAACCGTCTCTGCCTGAGTCACTGTCTATTCATATTGCGCTGACCTGACAGTATTCAAAGACCCTCTCACATATGGGTACGTGGGCGGCCGGTCAGTCAGTGTTACGAGAGGAGCGAGTGAGATAGGTACGGCTGTAAGGGCGCAACCCACATTATCTGTAATTATACGTACTACCAGCCTACGTGAGTATTTCTTACCTAATCCACATGTCGAACTCCCACATGATAGTATGTCACTGATGTCACCTATGTAGTATATCACTGATGTCATCTATGTAGTATGTCACTGATGTCACCTATGTAGTATATCACTGATGTCACCTATGTAGTATATCACTGATGTCACCTATGTAGTATACCACTGATGTCACCTATGTAGTATACCACTGATGTCACCTATGTAGTATGTCACTGATGTCACCTATGTAGTATATCACTGATGTCACCTATGTAATATATCACTGATGTCACCTATGTAGTATATCACTGATGTCACCTATGTAGTATGTCACTGATGTCACATATGTAGTATATCACTGATGTCACCTATGTAGTATATCACTGATGTCACCTATGTAGTATATCACTGATGTCACCTATGTAGTATATCACTGATGTCACCTATGTAGTATATCACTGATGTCACCTATGTAGTATATCACTGATGTCACCTATATAGTATATCACTGATGTCACCTATGTAGTATATCACTGATGTCACCTATGTAGTATATCACTGATGTCACCTATGTAGTATATCACTGATGTCACCTATGTAGTACATCACTGATGTCACCTATGTAGTATGTCACTGATGTCACCTATGTAGTATGTCACTGATGTCACTTATGTAGTATGTCACTGATGTCACCTATGTAGTATGTCACTGATGTCACCTATGTAGTATATCACTGATGTCACCTATGTAGTATATCACTGATGTCACCTATGTAGTATGTCACTGATGTCACCTATGTAGTATATCACTGATGTCACCTATGTAGTATGTCACTGATGTCACCTATGTAGTATATCACTGATGTCACCTATGTAGTATATCACTGATGTCACCTATGTAGTATGTCACTGATGTCACCTATGTAGTATGTCACTGATGTCACCTATGTAGTATGTCACTGATGTCACCTATGTAGTATGTCACTGATGTCACCTATGTAGTATATCACTGATGTCACCTATGTAGTATGTCACTGATGTCACCTATGTAGTATGTCACTGATGTCACCTATGTAGTATATGTCACTGATGTCACCTATGTAGTATGTCACTGATGTCACCTATGTAGTATATCACTGATGTCACCTATGTAGTATATCACTGATGTCACCTATGTAGTATGTCACTGTATATCACTGATGTCACCTATGTAGTATGTCACTGATGTCACCTATGTAGTATGTCACTGATGTCACCTATGTAGTATATCACTGATGTCACCTATGTAGTATGTCACTGATGTCACCTATGTAGTATATCACTGATGTCACCTATGTAGTATGTCACTGATGTCACCTATGTAGTATGTCACTGATGTCACCTATGTAGTATATCACTGATGTCACCTATGTAGTATATCACTGATGTCACCTATGTAGTATGTCACTGATGTCACCTATGTAGTATATCACTGATGTCACCTATGCAGTATGTCACTTAGGTAGTATGTCACTGATGTCACCTATGTAGTATGTCACTGATGTCACCTATGTAGTATATCACTGATGTCACCTATGTAGTATATCACTGATGTCACCTATGTAGTATATCACTGATGTCACCTATGTAGTATATCACTGATGTCACCTATGTAGTATGTCACTGATGTCACCTATGTAGTATATCACTGATGTCACCTATGTAGTATGTCACTGATGTCACCTATGTAGTATGTCACTGATGTCACCTATGTAGTATATCACTGATGTCACCTATGTAGTATGTCACTGATGTCACCTATGTAGTATATCACTGATGTCACCTATGTAGTATGTCACTGATGTCACCTATGTAGTATATCACTGATGTCACCTATGTAGTATATCACTGATGTCACCTATGTAGTATATCACTGATGTCACCTATGTAGTATGTCACTGATGTCACCTATGTAGTATATCACTGATGTCACCTATGCAGTATGTCACTGATGTCACCTAGGTAGTATGTCACTGATGTCACCTATGTAGTATGTCACTGATGTCACCTATGTAGTATATCACTGATGTCACGTATGTAGTATATCACTGATGTCACCTATGTAGTATGTCACTGATGTCACCTATGTAGTATGTCACTGATGTCACCTATGTAGTATATCACTGATGTCACCTATGTAGTATGTCACTGATGTCACCTATGTAGTATGTCACTGATGTCACCTATGTAGTATATCACTGATGTCACCTATGTAGTATGTCACTGATGTCACCTATGTAGTATATCACTGATGTCACCTATGTAGTATGTCACTGATGTCACCTATGTAGTATGTCACTGATGTCACCTATGTAGTATATCACTGATGTCACCTATGTAGTATATCACTGATGTCACCTATGTAGTATGTCACTGATGTCACCTATGTAGTATATCACTGATGTCACCTATGCAGTATGTCACTGATGTCACCTAGGTAGTATGTCACTGATGTCACCTATGTAGTATGTCACTGATGTCACCTATGTAGTATATCACTGATGTCACCTATGTAGTATATCACTGATGTCACCTATGTAGTATATCACTGATGTCACCTATGTAGTATATCACTGATGTCACCTATGTAGTATGTCACTGATGTCACCTATGTAGTATATCACTGATGTCACCTATGTAGTATGTCACTGATGTCACCTATGTAGTATGTCACTGATGTCACCTATGTAGTATATCACTGATGTCACCTATGTAGTATGTCACTGACGTCACGTATGTAGTATATCACTGATGTCACCTATGTAGTATATCACTGATGTCACCTATGTAGTATATCACTGATGTCACCTATGTAGTATGTCACTGATGTCACCTATGTAGTATATCACTGATGTCACCTATGTAGTATGTCACTGATGTCACCTATGTAGTATGTCACTGATGTCACCTATGTAGTATGTCACTGATGTCACCTATGTAGTATATCACTGATGTCACCTATGTAGTATGTCACTGATGTCACCTATGTAGTATATCACTGATGTCACCTATGTAGTATATCACTGATGTCACATATGTAGTATATCACTGATGTCACCTATGTAGTATATCACTGATGTCACCTATGTAGTATATCACTGATGTCACCTATGTAGTATGTCACTGATGTCACATATGTAGTATATCACTGATGTCACCTATGTAGTATGTCACTGATGTCACCTATGTAGTATATCACTGATGTCACCTATGAAGTATATCACTGATGTCACCTATGTAGTATGTCACTGATGTCACCTATGTAGTATATCACTGATGTCACCTATGTAGTATATCACTGATGTCACCTATGTAGTATGTCACTGATGTCACCTATGTAGTATATCACTGATGTCACCTATGTAGTATGTCACTGATGTCACCTATGTAGTATATCACTGATGTCACCTATGTAGTATATCACTGATGTCACCTGTGTAGTATGTCACTGATGTCACCTATGTAGTATATCACTGATGTCACCTATGTAGTATATCACTGATGTCACCTATGTAGTATGTCACTGATGTCACCTATGTAGTATATCACTGATGTCACCTATGTAGTATATCACTGATGTCACCTGTGTAGTATGTCACTGATGTCACCTATGTAGTATATCACTGATGTTACCTGTGTAGTATATCACTGATGTCACCTGTGTAGTATATCACTGATGTCACCTATGTAGTATATCACTGATGTCACCTATGTAGCATGTCACTGATGTCACCTATGTAGTATATCACTGATGTCACCTGTGTAGTATATCACTGATGTCACCTATGTAGTATATCACTGATGTCACCTATGTAGTATATCACTGATGTCACCTATGTAGTATATCACTGATGTCACCTATGTAGTATATCACTGATGTCACCTATGTAGTATATCACTGATGTCACCTGATATATATAGTAGTATATCACTGATGTCACCTATGTAGTATATCACTGATGTCACCTATGTAGTATATCACTGATGTCACCTATGTAGTATATCACTGATGTCACCTATGTAGTATATCACTGATGTCACCTATGTAGTATATCACTGATGTCACCTATGTAGTATATCACTGATGTCACCTATGTAGTATATCACTGATGTCACCTATGTAGTATATCACTGATGTCACCTATGTAGTATATCACTGATGTCACCTATGTAGTATATCACTGATGTCACCTATGTAGTATATCACTGATGTCACCTATGTAGTATATCACTGATGTCACCTATGTAGTATATCACTGATGTCACCTATGTAGTATATCACTGATGTCACCTATGTAGTATATCACTGATGTCACCTATGTAGTATATCACTGATGTCACCTATGTAGTATATCACTGATGTCACCTATGTAGTATATCACTGATGTCACCTATGTAGTATATCACTGATGTCACCTATGTAGTATATCACTGATGTCACCTATGTATATCACTGATGTCACCTATGTAGTATATCACTGATGTCACCTGTGTAGTATATCAATGATGTCACCTATGTAGTATGTCACTGATGTCACCTATGTAGTATGTCACTGATGTCACATATGTAGTATATCACTAATGTCACCTATGTAGTATATCACTGATGTCACCTATGTAGTATATCACTGATGTCACCTATGTAGTATATCACTGATGTCACCTATGTAGTATATCACTGATGTCACCTATGTAGTATATCACTGATGTCACCTATGTAGTATATCACTGATGTCACCTATGGTCTGTATAAGTTGTAAGACTATTATTGTTCTTTTATTGTCTTTAAAACTTCAACGGTGATAACTGGATTATTATAATCACAGAAAGCGATAAACCGACAAGGGTCACTGATAACTGAATAATGACACTTGACAGCAGCTTAAAAATTAAAGTGCTGGTGTATTTCAGGATTGTAGATTACCTGGAGTTTACCTGGAGTGAGTTCCGGGGGTCAACGCCCCCGCGGCCCGGTCTGTGACCAGGCCTCCTTAGGTCAGTGTCCCAGGATGCGACCCACACCAGTCGATTAACACCCAGGTACCCATTTTACTGATGGGGAACATAGACAACAGGTGGAAAGAAACAAGTCCAATGTTTCTACTCTGGCTGGGAATCGAACCCAGACCCTCACCGTGTGAAGCGAGAGCGTTAACCACCAGGCCACCAGAGCCCTGAATGGTTCAACGTGTCGGTTCTTTGAACCATTCATCTACAATCCTGTCAGACACTGCAACTTCTTGGGATCTTAATACTTGGGAATTCTTCGCTTGCCTAACCCTTGGGCACGACCTTGGGCACGACCTTGGGCACGACCTTGGGCACGACCTTGGGCACGACCTACTTCCACATTGGACAAATGTGACACCACCTACAACTGCTGCACCTCACCTGTCTACGGTTTATAAGCTGCTTCTCCGCTCATATGCCGTATTCTATTCAAGATTGATGGACTGACCACATCGACTCAAGGTTGAGGGACTGATTACCTCATTCTCCTCCTGTTCTTCAAGTTTATCCTTTGTATGGACTGATGAAGCCACTGTGTGGCGAAACGTTTCCTCAATAAAGATACCCAAGAGTTGCACATGTGTCTAATTTAACAACGTATTTCAGGATGTTGGATCTCTTTGTGACTGTCTCTTATTATTCCCTTCACATCTTCAACACTATTTAACTTCATTATCAACTTGTGCCACACTCTGCACTATTTCTTTCACGTGCATTAAGGTAGAGGGAACTGGGGCTATTAAATACTGGGATACCTTCCTCGGATCACACAGCCAACGAAACACAATTATTACAATTACAGTTATTATTATTACCTTTGATATACCTTTGATAAGTTTCGAGAGTTTTTCTACTCCCGAAGCCCGGCCATGGGCCAGGCACGTTTGGTGCTAGCCTGGTCAACCAGGCTGTTACTGCTGGTGGTACACTGCCCCACATATCCATCACAGACTGGTTGATCTGGCACCTGGTGAAGATACTTGCCTAGTTTCCTCTTGAAGACTTCTACGCTTGTTCCAGCAGTGTTTCTGATATCTTCTGATAATATGGTGAATAATCTGGGACCCCGGATGTTGATACAGTGTTCCCTTATTGTGCTCACGGTGCCACTGCTTTTTACTGGGTTTATTTTATACTTCCTCCCATATCTCCCACTCCATTGTATTCTTTTAACAGTGTGCAGATTTGGGACAAGGCCCTCAAGTACAACCCTGGTATATATCATCTCTCTCTCCCTCTCTCTCTCTCTCTCTCTCCTCCGCTCCAATGAGTACATGTTTAAGACTTGAAGATGTTCCCAGTAGTTCAGGTGCTTTACTGGTTCAATGTGAGTCGTAAACGATCTCTGTATTTGTTCCAGCTCTGATATTTCTCCTGCCCTGAACGGGGCCGTCAGCACTGGGCAATATTACAAATGAATGGGCACAAGTGATTTAAAAAATGTCACCACTGGCATTATTTCCCTTGTTTTGAAAGTTCTCAATACCCACCCAGTCATCTTCCTAGCTGTCGTGATCTTTGTCTTGTTATGGTCTTTAAAAGAAAGGTCAGCTGACATAATTATTCCCAGGTCTTTTACGTGTCTCTTTCGTTCTAGTTGGTGACCCTCTTGAGTTTTGTATATAGTGTTCCTTTTGAGTTCTTCATTCTTTCCATACCTAAGCAGCTGGAACTTACCACCACTGAACGTCATGTTCTCCACTGCCCACTGGAAAACACGGCTTATATTATTATTAAGAGCTCTAACCCGTATGGGTGTTAGAGCAAAGAGTGCAGATAGTGCTGTGTGAAGGGAGAGTGATTATGCATGACACCAGGTACATTATCGTAATGAAGGATCCTCCAGGTGAGTACCAGGTAAGAGTACAAGTGACACAGCTTGTGTGTACTCAAGCTGACGAGGAGAGGCAGCTGTTCAAGCCTTAAGCACAGGCCCAGCTTGCCTGCCCACGATCAGTACACACCATCTCCCTTCATGCCCTCCTCAAGTCAAGCTGGGGTACTGTATACCAAGCTGGGGTCCTACCCGCCAAGCTGGGGTCCACCCGCTAAGTTAGGGATCCTGCACACCAAGTTTTGATGCTACACACAAAGCTGGGGTCCTACCCGATATGCTGGGGTCCTGTACACCAAGTTGGGAGCCTACCCATTAAGCTGGGGTCCCACATACACACAACGCTGGGATGCAACACACCAAGCTGGGGTCACACACACAAGCTGGGGTCCCACACACACAAGCTGGGGACCCACACCAAGCTGGGGTCCCACACACACAAGCTGGGGTTAAACACACCAAGGTGGGGTCCCACACACACAATTTGGGGTCACGCACACACAAGCTGAGGTCCCACACACACAAGCTGGGGTCCCACACACACAAGCTGGGGTCCCACACCAAGCTGGGTTCCCACACCAAGCTGGGATCCCACACCAAGCTGGGGTCAAACACACCAAGGTGGGGTCCCACACACACAAGCTGGGGTCCCACACAAAGCGAGGGTCAAACACACCAAGCTGGGGTCCCACACACCAAGCTGGGGTCCCACACACCAAGCTGGGGTCCCACACACCAAGCTAGGGTCCCACACACACAAGCTGGGGTCCCCACACACACACACAAGCTAGGGTTCCACACACACAAGCTGGGGTCCCCACACACACACACAAGCTGGGGTCCCACACCAAGCTGGGGTCCCACACACCAAGCTGGGGTCCTACACACCAAGCTGGGGTCCCACACACCAAGCTGGGGTCTCACACCATGCTGGGGTCCCACACACCAAGCTTGGTCCCACAAACACAAGCTGGGGTCCCACACCAAGTGGGGGTAAAACACACCAAGCTGGGGTCCCACACACACAAGCGGGGTTCCCACACACACACAAGCTGGGGTCCCACACCAAGCTGGGGTCCCACACACCAAGCTATGGTCCAACACACCAAGCTGGGGTCCCACACACACACAAGCTGGGGTCCCACACCAAGCGGGGGTCAAACACACCAAGCTGGGGTCCCACACACCAAGCTTGGTCCCACACACACAAGCTGGGGTCCCACACCAAGCGGGGGTAAAACACACCAAGCTGGGGTCCCACACACCAAGCTATGGTCCCACACACCAAGCTGGGGTACCACACACACACAAGCTGGGGTCCCACACCAAGCGGGGGTCAAACACACCAAGCTGGGGTCCCACAGACCAAGCTGGGGCCCCATACACACAAGCCGGGGTCCCACACCAAGCTGGGGTCACGCACACCAAGCTGGAGCCCCATACACACAATTTGGGGTCGCACACCAAGCGGGGGTCAAACACAACAAGCTGGGGTCTCACATACCAAGCTGGGATCCCATACACCAAGCTGGGGTCTCACACACCAAGCTGGGGTCCCACACACCAAGCGGGGGTCCCACACACCAAGCTAAGATCCCACACACCAAGCTAAGGTCCCACACACCAAGCTGGGGTCCCACACACAAAAGCAGGGGTCCCACACATAGCGGGGGTCAAACACACCAAGCTGGGGTCCCACACACCAAGCTAGGGTCCCACACACCAAGCTGGGGTCCCACACACACAAGTTGGGGTCCCACACCAAGCTGGGGTCCCACACACCATGTTGGGGTCCCACACACCAAGCTGGGGTCCTACACGCCAAGCTGGGATCCCACACACCAAGCTGGGGTCTCACACCAAGCTGGGGTTCCACACACCAAGCTTGGGTCCCACACACACAAGCTGGGGTCCCACACACAAAAGCAGGGGTCCCACACCAAGCGGGGGTCAAACACACCAAGCTGGGGTCCCACACACCAAGCTAGGGTCCCACACACCAAGCTGGGGTCCCACACACACAAGTTGGGGTCCCACACCAAGCTGGGGTCCCACACACCAAGCTGGGGTCCCACACACCAAGCTGGGGTCCTACACGCCAAGCTGGGATCCCACACACCAAGCTGGGGTCTCACACCAAGCTGGGGTTCCACACACCAAGCTTGGGTCCCACACACACAAGCTGGGGTCCCACACCAAGCGGGGGTAAAACACACCAAGCTGGGGTCCCACACACCAAGCTGGGGTCCCACACACCAAGCTAGGGTCCCACACACCAAACTGGGGTCCCACACACACAAGCTGGGCTCCCACACACACAAGCGGGAGTCCCACACACACAAGCTGGGGTCCCACACCAAGCTGGGGTCCCACACACCAAGCTGGGGTCCCACACACCAAGCTGGGGACCTACACACCAAGCTGGGGTCCCACACACCAAGCTGGGGTCTCATACCAAGCTGGGGTCCTACACACCAAGCTTGGGTCCCACACACACAAGCTGGGGTCCCACACCAAGCGGGGGTAAAACACACCAAGCTGGGGTCCCACACACCAAGCTGGGGTCCCACACACACACACAAGCTGGGGTCCCCACACACACACACAAGCTGGGATCCCACACCAAGCGGGGGTCATATACACCAAGCTGGGGTCTCACAGACCAAGCTAGGGTCCCACACACCAAGCTGGGATCCCACACAAACAAGCAGGGATGCCACACCAAGCGGGGGTCAAACACACCAAGCTGGGGTCCCACAGACCAAGCTGGGGCCCCATACACACAAGCTGGGGTCCCACGCCAAGCTGGGGTCACACACACCAAGCTGGGTCCCCATACACACAAATTGGGGTCGCACACCAAGCGGGGGTCAAACACACCAAGCTGGGGTCCCACACACCAAGCTGGGGCCCCATACACACAAGCTGGGGTTCCACACCAACCTGGGGTCACACACACCAAGCTGAGGCCCCATACACACAAATTGGGGTTGCACACCAAGCGGGGGTCAAACACACCAAGCTGGGGTCTCACATACCAAGCTGGGGTCCCACACACCAAGCTGGGGTCTCACACACCAAGCTGGGGTCCCACACACCAAGCTAGGGTCCCACACACCAAGCTAGGGTCCCACACACCAAGCTGGGGTCCCACACATACAAGCTAGGGTCCCACACACCAAGCTAGGGTCTCACACATCAAGCTAGGGTCCCACACACCAAGCTGGGGTCCCACACACCAAGCTTGGGTCCCACACACACAAGCTGGGGTCCCACACACCAAGCTGGGGTCCCACACACACAAGGTAGGGTACCACACCAAGCTGGGGTCCCACACACCAGAAGATAGCAGTAGCTATCCACTGGTACAACAGTAGTTATCCAGTGGTACCACAACAGTAGTTATCCAGTGGTACCACAACAGTAATCCAGTGGTACCACAACAGTAGTTATCCAGTGGTACCACAACAGTAGTAATCCACTGGTACCACAACAGTAGTAATCCACTGGTACCACAACAGCAGTTATCCACTGGTACCACAGCAGCAGTTATCCACTGGTACCACAACAGCAGTAATCCACTGGTACCACACAGCAGTTATCCACTGCTACCACAACAGCAGTCATCCACTGGTACCACAAAAGCAGTTATCCACTGGTACCACAACAGTAGTAATCCACTGGTACCACAACAGCAGTTATCCACTGGTACCACAACAGCAGTTATCCACTGGTACCACAACAGCAGTTATCCACAGGCACCACAACAGTTGTTATCCACAGGTACCACAACAGTAATCCACTGGTACCACAACAGCAGTTATTCACAGGTACCACAACAGCAGTTATCCACTGATACCACAACAGTGATCCACTGGTACCACAACAGCAGTTATCCACTGGTACCACAACAGTGGTAATCCACTGGTACCACAACAGCAGTTATCCACTGGTACCACAACAGTAATCCATTGGTACCACAACAGTAATCCACTGGTACCACAACAGCAGTTATCCACTGGTACCACAACAGTAGTTATACACTGGTACCACAACAGCAGTTATCCACTGGTACCACAACAGTGGTAATCCACTGGTACCACAACAGCAGTTATCCACTGGTACCACAACAGTAGTTATCCACTGGTACCATAACAGTGGTAATCCACTGGTACCACAACAGTAGTTATCCACCGGTACCACAACAGTGGTAATCCACTGGTACCACAACAGCAGTTATCCACTGGTACCACAACAGCAGTTATCCACTGGTACCACAACAGCAGTTATCCA
Source organism: Cherax quadricarinatus (assembly GCF_038502225.1). NCBI lineage: Eukaryota > Metazoa > Arthropoda > Malacostraca > Decapoda > Parastacidae > Cherax > Cherax quadricarinatus. The sequence continues at coordinate 14,312,356 of NC_091377.1, read as the reverse complement.
CTGGTACCACAACAGCAGTTATCCACTGGTACCACAACAACAGTTATCCACTGGTACCACAACAGTAGTTATCCACTGGTACCAAAACAGTAGTTATCCACTGGTACCACAACAACAGTTATCCACTGGTACCACAACAGTAGTTATCCACTGGTACCACAACAGAAGTTACCCACTGGTACCACAACAGTAGTTATCCACTGGCACCACAACAGCAGTTATTCACAGGTACCACAACAGCAGTTATCCACTGGTACCACAACAGCAGTTATCCACTGATACCACAACAGTGGTAATCCACTGGTACCACAGCAGCTATCCACTGGTACCACAACAGTAATCCACTGGTACCACAACAGTAATCCACTGGTACCACAACAGCAGTTATCCACTAGTACCACAACAGTGGTAATCCACTGGTACCACAACAGTAGTTATCCACTGGTGCCACAACAGTAGTTATCCACCGGTACCACAACAGTGGTAATCCACTGGTACCACAACAGTAGTTATCCACTGGTACCACAACAGTAGTTATCCACCGGTACCACAACAGTGGCAATCCACTGGTACCACAACAGCAGTTATCCACTGGTACCACAACAGCAGTTATCCATTGGTACCACAACAGCAGTTATCCACTGGTACCACAGCAGCTATCCACTGGTACCACAACAGCAGTTATCCACTGGTACCACAACAGCAGTTATCCACTGGTACCACAACAGTAGTTATCCACTGGTACCACAACAGTAGTTATCCACTGGTACCACAACAGTAGTTATCCACTGGTACCACAACAACAGTTATCCACTGGTACCACAACAGTAGTTATCCACTGGTACCACAACAGTAGTTATCCACTGGTACCACAACAGCAGTTATCCACTGGTACCACAACAGCAGTTATCCACTGGTACTACAACAGCAGTTATCCACTGGTACCACAACAGCAGTTATCCACTGGTACCACAACAGTAGTTATCCACTGGTACCACAACAAGAGTTATCCACTGGTACTACAACAGTAGTTATCCACTGGTACCACAACAACAGTTATCCACTGGTACCACAACAGCAGTTATCCACTGGTACCACAACAGTGGTAATCCACTGGTACCACAACAGTAGTTATCCACTGGTACCACAACAGCAGTTATCCACTGGTACCACAACAGTAGTTATCCACTGGTACCACAACAAGAGTTATCCACTGGTACTACAACAGTAGTTATCCACTGGTACCACAACAACAGTTATCCACTGGTACCACAACAGCAGTTATCCACTGGTACCACAACAGTGGTAATCCACTGGTACCACAGCAGCTATCCACTGGTACCACAAGAGTAATCCACTGGTACCACAACAGTAATCCACTGGTACCACAACAGCAGTTATCCACTGGTACCACAACAGTAGTTATACACTGGTACCACAACAGCAGTTATCCACTGGTACCACAACAGTAGTTATCCACCGGTACCACAACAGTGGTAATCCACTGGTACCACAACAGTAGTTATCCACTGGTACCACAACAGTAGTTATTCACCGGTACCACAACAGTGGCAATCCACTGGTACCACAACAGCAGTTATCCACTGGTACCACAACAGCAGTTATCCATTGGTACCACAACAGCAGTTATCCACTGGTACCACAGCAGTTATCCACTGGTACCACAACAGCAGTTATCCACTGGTACCACAACAGCAGTTATCCACTGGTACCACAACAGTAGTTATCCACTGGTACCACAACAGTAGTTATCCACTGGTACCACAACAGTAGTTATCCACTGGTACCACAACAGTAGTTATCTAGTGGTACCACAACAGTAGTTATCCAGTGGTACCACAACAGTAGTTATCCAGTGGTACCACAACAACAGTTATCCAATGGTACCACAACAACAGTTATCCACTGGTACCACAACAACAGTTATCCACTGGTACCACAACAAGAGTTATCCACTGGTACCACAACAACAGTTATCCACTGGTACCACAACAGTAGTTATCCACTGGTACCACAACAGTAGTTATCCACTGGTACCACAACAACAGTAGTTATCCACTGGTACCACAACAACAGTTATCCACTGGTACCACAACAGTAGTTATCCACTGGTACCACAACAAGAGTTATCCACTGGTACCACAACAGTAGTTATCCACTGGTACCACAACAACAGTTATCCACTGGTACCACAACAGTAGTTATCCACTGGTACCACAACACAGTTATCCACTGGTAGTTATCCACTGGTACCACAACAGCAGTTATCCACTGGTACCACAACAGCAGTTATCCACTGGTACCACAACAGTAGTTATCCACTGGTACACACAACAGTAGTTATCCACTGGTACCACAACAACAGTTATCCACTGGTACCACAACAAGAGTTATCCACTGGTACCACAACAACAGTTATCCACTGGTATCCACTGGTACCACAAGAGTTATCCACTGGTACCACAACAAGAGTTATCCACTGGTACCACAACAAGAGTTATCCACTGGTACCACAACAGTACCACAACAACAGTTATCCACTGGTACCACAACAACAGTAGTTATCCACTGGTACCACAACAACAGTTATCCACTGGTACCACAACAGTAGTTATCCACTGGTACCACAACTGTAGTTATCCACTGGTACCACAACAGTAGTTATCCACTGGTACCACAACAACAGTTATCCACTGGTACCACAACAGTAGTTATCCACTGGTACCACAACAACAGTTATCCACTGGTACCACAACAACAGTTATCCACTGGTACCACAACAACAGTTATCCACTGGTACCACAACAACAGTTATCCACTGGTACCACAACAGTAGTTATCCACTGGTACCACAACAAGAGTTATCCACTGGTACCACAACAACAGTTATCCACTGGTACCACAACAACAGTTATCCACTGGTACCACAACAACAGTTATCCACTGGTACCACAACAACAGTTATCCACTGGTACCACAACAACAGTTATCCACTGGTACCACAACAACAGTTATCCACTGGTACCACAACAGTAGTTATCCACTGGTACCACAACAGTAGTTATCCACTGGTACCACAACAGTAGTTATCCACTGGTACCACAACAACAGTTATCCACTGGTACCACAACAACAGTTATCCACTGGTACCACAACAAGAGTTATCCACTGGTACCACAACAGTAGTTATCCACTGGTACCACAACAAGAGTTATCCACTGGTACCACAACAGTAGTTATCCACTGGTACCACAACAGCAGTTATCCACTGGTACCACAACAGTAGTTATCCACTGGTACCACAACAACAGTTATCCACTGGTACCACAACAGTAGTTATCCACTGGTACCACAACAACAGTTATCCACTGGTACCACAACAAGAGTTATCCACTGGTACCACAACAACAGTTATCCACTGGTACCACAACAAGAGTTATCCACTGGTACCACAACAACAGTTATCCACTGGTACCACAACAAGAGTTATCCACTGGTACCACAACAACAGTTATCCACTGGTACCACAACAACAGTTATCCACTGGTACCACAACAACAGTTATCCACTGGTACCACAACAACAGTTATCCACTGGTACCACAACAAGAGTTATCCACTGGTACCACAACAACAGTTATCCACTGGTACCACAACAACAGTTATCCACTGGTACCACAACAACAGTTATCCACTGGTACCACAACAACAGTTATCCACTGGTACCACAACAGTAGTTATCCACTGGTACCACAACAACAGTTATCCACTGGTACCACAACAGTAGTTATCCACTGGTACCACAACAGTAGTTATCCACTGGTAGTTATCCACTGGTACCACAACAGTAGTTATCCACTGGTACCACAACAACAGTTATCCACTGGTACCACAACAACAGTTATCCACTGGTACCACAACAAGAGTTATCCACTGGTACCACAACAGTAGTTATCCACTGGTACCACAACAAGAGTTATCCACTGGTACCACAACAGTAGTTATCCACTGGTACCACAACAGTAGTTATCCACTGGTACCACAACAGTAGTTATCCACTGGTACCACAACAACAGTTATCCACTGGTACCACAACAACAGTTATCCACTGGTACCACAACAACAGTTATCCACTGGTACCACAACAAGAGTTATCCACTGGTACCACAACAACAGTTATCCACTGGTACCACAACAACAGTTATCCACTGGTACCACAACAGTAGTTATCCACTGGTACCACAACAACAGTTATCCACTGGTACCACAACAGTAGTTATCCACTGGTACCACAACAACAGTTATCCACTGGTACCACAACAACAGTTATCCACTGGTACCACAACAAGAGTTATCCACTGGTACCACAACAACAGTTATCCACTGGTACCACAACGGCTGACTGGGCCACAAAGGCCAGTGAAAGTTTGAATTAGTTTAGGTCTATGTCCTAATTTGTCATTTTAATTTAAAAATTGGGATGTTTTCATGTGATAACTTGTAAATACTGTGGAGAAATTTTCTCCAGAAATGGGGGGGTATCGGCCCCCTTCAGCCCTTTCACCCTGAGGGACAACTCTCTCAGAAAGGGCAAATGGCATCTTGCTTGCTTCCAATCAACAATTCAACTGGAAGCAGATGCGGAAGCTACCAGCGTAGCAGAGTGGCCACGTAGCCTACTCCTGTAACAGTGTCCTGCAATATGAGTGTTAACGTAATGAGGAAAATGTCCCTCTTTGCCGTAGCAAGAAAAGTACAGAAAACCCTGCCTCACTTTATTTCCAAGTTGAGACTATCGTAAAACACCGGATAAGTCTTAAGTCTAGTAAATCTACCATTTGTAATGAATTCTGTTACAGCGTCAAGCAAGGGGCGGAATTATGCTGAAGTCCACGATTTTGGAGCCGCACCCCAAAGCGAAGCTCGCTCCAGGGTCAAATTGCTTTAACACCTGCCAGGGAAAACATGCTTAATGCCGGGATAACAAAGAATAATAGTGATCCACACATTGCTGTTCCTCTGTGACAATCTCAACCATTCCTGGTAGAACTATTGTGAAATTACCGCGAAGTAAAGAACAAATCTTGAAGAACGTAGTGTACCAGTGCGAGTGTTGGGAATTTCCAGACTGAGTGGAAGACATGTGACATTCTTAAGGACACTTCAGCTTCTATCAAGTCACCAATACCTGTTGTAGATGATGCATTCAACACTGTTCACGATACAACAAGCAAGGTAGCCTTCACTCTCACTTGTTAAATGGGGGAACTGCAGTTTCTGGTGATACAAAGCGATTGAAACCGTCCTATAGACGGGAGTGAGTTGTGGGCTTTTGAGCCCAAAAAAGTAAGAAATCATTTCAGCAGTAACATGAAATGTTGATATAACGCACCTCTGGGGCAATTATTCTTACAATTATTTAATTTCCCACAGCCCTAAGGATTAGAATTTGACAGCTCCTCAAGACAACGACTTTGGGGCGGCTGCGAAGATACTGAGCCGTCACTAAGCTAAGTACCCAACAGTCCTTTTACTTGTGATGAATGGTTTGAAAAACCGACAAGTTGAAGATTGAGACACTTATGCAGCATATAGGAATCTTTATTCAGGAAACGTTTCGCCACACAGTGGCTTCATCAGTCCAATACAAAGAGGAAGGCGTAAGGACAGGAGGAGAATGAGGTAATCAGTCCCTCAACCTGGAGTCGATGTGTTCAGTCCATTAATCTTGTAGAATGTACAGCATAGGGCCGTAGACGTGGCTTATATACTGTAGTGAGGTGACGTGAAGCAGATGGAGGCGGGGTCATAGTGGTACCATCCACTAGTCGAAGTAGGTCTTCGTCCAAAGGTTGAACAAGTGTTGAAGAATTCTTTGTAACAAGACCCCATGATGCTGCCGTGTCTGACAGTTGTGATGAATGGTTTGAAAAACCGACAAGTTGAAGATTGAGACACTTATGCAGCATATAGGAATCTTTATTCAGGAAACGTTTCGCCACACAGTGGCTTCATCAGTCCAATACAAAGAGGAAGGCGTAAGGACAGGAGGAGAATGAGGTAATCAGTCCCTCAACCTGGAGTCGATGTGTTCAGTCCATCAATCTTGTAGAATGTACAGCATAGGGCCGTAGACGTGGCTTATATACTGTAGTGAGGTGACGTGAAGCAGATGGAGGCGGGGTCATAGTGGTACCATCCACTAGTCGAAGTAGGTCTTCGTCCAAAGGTTGAACAAGTGTTGAAGAATTCTTTGTAACAAGACCCCATGATGCTGCCGTGTCTGACAGTTGTTCAACCTTTGGACGAAGACCTACTTCGACTAGTGGATGGTACCACTATGACCCCGCCTCCATCTGCTTCACGTCACCTCACTACAGTATATAAGCCACGTCTACGGCCCTATGCTGTACATTCTACAAGATTGATGGACTGAACACATCGACTCCAGGTTGAGGGACTGATTACCTCATTCTCCTCCTGTCCTTACGCCTTCCTCTTTGTATTGGACTGATGAAGCCACTGTGTGGCGAAACGTTTCCTGAATAAAGATTCCTATATGCTGCATAAGTGTCTCAATCTTCAACTTGTCGGTTTTTCAAACCATTCATCACAACTGTCAGACACGGCAGCATCATGGGGTCTTGTTACAAAGAATTCTTCAACACTTGTTCAACCTTTGGACGAAGACCTACTTCGACTAGTGGATGGTACCACTATGACCCCGCCTCCATCTGCTTCACGTCACCTCACTACAGTATATAAGCCACGTCTACGGCCCTATGCTGTACATTCTACAAGATTAATGGACTGAACACATCGACTCCAGGTTGAGGGACTGATTACCTCATTCTCCTCCTGTCCTTACGCCTTCCTCTTTGTATTGGACTGATGAAGCCACTGTGTGGCGAAACGTTTCCTGAATAAAGATTCCTATATGCTGCATAAGTGTCTCAATCTTCAGTCCTTTTACTTGCTTGTTTCTACATACTCCAGTTCCTTACAAATACAAAATCCGACTGGCTTCAAACCTACAACACTAGTATTTAACTAATTAACATATTTCATGGAAGTTATGATTTATTCTGCTCCAATTAATGTTCTGAAGTTAAATTTGATGGTGGTTGTGGTGAGTCGTGATGGTGGTTGTGGTGATTCGTGATGGTGGTTGCAGTGAAGGTGATAGTGGTAATGGTGGTTATGATGGTAGTTATAGTGGTAATAGTTGTGGTAATGGTGGTGGTGATGGTTGTGATAATGGTGGTTATCATGGTAGTTACAGTGGTGATAGTTGTGGTAATGGTAATTATGATGGTAATCACTGTGGTAATAGTTGTGATAATGGTGGTTATGATGGTAGTTACGGTGGTGATAGTTGTGGTAATGGTAGATATGATGGTAATCATTGTGGTAATAGTTGTGGTAATGGTGTTGGTGATGGTTGTAGACAGAGCTTCAGGTGGTGGGTGTGCCAGTATCCACCATGACTCACGTGTTGTTCCCACTAGTTTGATGACGGTCCACTGGCAAACCCTCGCCACCTTCCTGTTGATCATCATGTCCTCCCCCTCCTCCTCCTCTGTTATTACTTCTGTACTAACAATGGACTTACCTGCCCCTTCTTTGGTATACACAAAGTATACAAACGCATCTTTCTCTCACAGATGACAGTCCCGTAATGGATAAGGAACAATACACACACATCTCATCAAGAGAAGTAAATAATGAATCTGAATGTCACCGGACGACAGTTAGAAGCCTGAGTAGATCTCGCTATAATACAATGAGCGTAGTTAAGCACATTTACAGACAATTTACAATGTAAACAGATTAATGTTGTAGTAGCCAGGTTATGGCTTTGTTACAAGTACAGTTTGACATACACACTAACTGATGTATTAACAAGGCTTAGGCTTGGTTACAGGTACTTCTGGAAGTTTGACATACACACTGGTATATTCTGACAGTCTAACAGATATACAGATGATCAATATATTGTGATATATATAATGATCAGTATGTAGTGTAGGTTAAGAGACAGATCACCTCACACAAGGTGGATGGACTGTTTACATTAGACTACTACACTTCGTCTACTTTCGTCTTCCACCAATGTCTCCAGGAGTTTAATTCATCTCTGTATTCGACTGATGAAGCCTGAGCCAAGGCGAAACGTTTGAGAAATATTCCTAGTGATTCACGAAATCGTAATGACACGATTGCAAACAAACCATACCACGGGCGGGGCTTGAACCCGCGGTTAAAGAGTCTTAAAACTCCAGACCGACGCGTTAGCCACTGGGCCAGCTGGCTACAATGAGATTCATCCAACAGGTATATTTCTACACCATAGGAAGGTTAGCAGGCACCACTGTCACCACAAATGCAAGTTTTTAAAGACGAATCTCCCGCCAACATGGCTGTGACGAACTCTAGCTCAAGTCCCCTTAATGCTGTCATCATAAATTGCATTTGTGTTCACAGTGGTGCCTATGCTAACCTTCCTATAGTGTATAAATATACCTAATTGAATGAATCTTATTGTAACCAGCTGGCCCAGTGGTCAACCTCGGGTTCAAGCCCTGTCCGTGGTATGGTTTAATATTCCTAGTGTTGCACATATGTCTTACTCATCAACTCAACTCTCAGCTTACTGAGGGATACAGACAGTATAACCTATGTGATACGACTGAGGTGCATAAATGGAAAACAGAAATAAATGGAAAACAGAAATAAATAACAGGGATGTAAATAACGTGCTAAAAGTACCTAGCCAAAACATAGCTCACAACAGCTGGAAAAAATTATGTAAAGTAAAAGGACACAAGTGCAACTAATGTGACATTTTATTGTGGCAACGTTTCGCTCTCCAGGAGATTTATCAAGCCGTAAAGCTCCTGGAGAGTGAAACGTTGCGGTAATTCTACGAACGTGGAAAAAAATTAAATTTAGAAAGAATATAGGAAAGCACTGGTTTGGTGAGAGTTGTGGATGAGTGGAACAAACTGCCGAATTAGCATCACTCAAGTTAAAACCTTGTGTAGTTTTAAACATAAGTTAGATAAATATATGAGTGGGTGTCGGTGGGTGTCGGTGAGTGTCGGTGGGTGTCGGTGGGTGTCGGTGGGTGTCGGTGGGTGTCGGTGGGTGTCGGTGGGTGTCGGTGAGTGTCGGTGAGTGTCGGTGGGTGTCGGTGGGTGTCGGTGGGTGTCGGTGGGTGTCGGTGGGTGTCGGTGGGTGTCGGTGAGTGTCGGTGGGTGTCGGTGGGTGTCGGTGAGTGTCGGTGGGTGTCGGTGGGTGTCGGTGGGTGTCGGTGGGTGTCGGTGGGTGTCGGTGGGTGTGAATTGGACCTGACTGGCTTCGGCCAGTGGGTGACTTGGACTTGCCTAGCATGGACCTGTAGGCCTGTTGCAGTGCTCTTTCTTATAGTATGTGGTATGTTAAAGTATCTTATTAATACACAAATAACTCGCATATTGGAGATAGAAGCTTACAACAACGTTTCGGTCCGGCTTGGGCCATTTACAAGTTACATTAACACAACAGTGAGGAAGCCTGTATATAAAATGGTCCAAGTCGGACCGAAACATCGCGGTCAGCTCGTTTCTGCTATGTGCGGGTTATGTGTGTATTGTTCCAGTCACGGTATTGTGCCTCTTTGTTTATTATCTTATTAATAAAAATAAAATACCAGACATATTAAGTAAAATATCCCAAGTTTGTTGGCGACACTTGAAATATAAATTGTAAATATACATACACATGTATTCTTAACCCTTTTAAGGCCTAGTTCCTAGGCTGTGTGTGTATGTGCTTGTATGTGCTTGTGTGTGTGTGCTTGTATGTATGCATGTGCTTGTGTGTATGCATGTGCTTGTGTGTATGTATGTGCTTGTGTGTATGTATGTGCTTGTGTGTATGCATGTGCTTGTGTGTATGTATGTGCTTATGTGTATGTATGTGCTTGTGTGTATGTATGTGCTTGTGTGTATGTATGTGCTTGTGTGTATGTGCTTATGTGTATGTATGTGCTTGTGTGTATGTATGTGCTTGTGTGTATGCATGTGCTTGTGTGTATGTGCTTGTATGTATGCATGTGCTTGTGTGTATGCATGTGCTTGTGTGTATGTATGTGCTTGTGTGTATGTATGTGCTTGTGTGTATGCATGTGCTTGTGTGTATGTATGTGCTTATGTGTATGTATGTGCTTGTGTGTATGTATGTGCTTGTGTGTATGTATGTGCTTGTGTGTATGTGCTTATGTGTATGTATGTGCTTGTGTGTATGTATGTGCTTGTGTGTATGCATGTGCTTGTGTGTATGTGCTTGTATGTATGCATGTGCTTGTGTGTATGCATGTGCTTGTGTGTATGTATGTGCTTGTGTGTATGCATGTGCTTGTGTGTATGCATGTGCTTGTGTGTATGCATGTGCTTGTGTGTATGTATGTGCTTGTGTGTATGCATGTGCTTGTGTGTATGCATGTGCTTGTGTGTATGTGCTTGTATGTATGCATGTGCTTGTGTGTATGCATGTGCTTGTGTGTATGTATGTGCTTGTGTGTATGCATGTGCTTGTGTGTATGCATGTGCTTGTGTGTATGCATGTGCTTATATGTATGTGCTTGTGTGTATGCATGTGCTTGTGTGTATACATGTGCTTGTGTGTATGTATGTGCTTGTATGTATGCATGTGCTTGTGTGTATGCATGTGCTTGTGTGTATGCATGTGCTTGTGTGTATACATGTGCTTGTGTGTATGCATGTGCTTGTATGTATGCATGTGCTTGTGTGCTGCTGTTAACAGGATGGATATGAGGTGTACAATAGTGTTCACACTTGTGATTCTCTCGCAGAAGTGTTGTTGACAGATCTTGGCTTTCTAGTGTATATCTACCCTGTAGCCCGGCCTTAGGACAGGCTTGTCTGGTGCTAGCCTGGTCAGCCCGGCTGTTGCTGCTGGAGGACCGCTGCCCCAAACATCCATCGCAGCCTGGTTGATCTGGCACCTGGTGAAGATACTTGTCTAGTTTCCTCTTGAAGGCTTCTACACTTGTTCCAGCAGTGTTTCTGATATCTTCTGGTAAGTTGTTGAATAGTCTGTGACCCCGGATGTTGATACAGTGTTCCCTTATTGTCCCCACTGCACCCCTGCTCCTCACTGGGTTTATTTTACACTTCCTCCCATATCTCTAACTCCAGTATGTTGTTATGGCAGTGTGCAGATTTGGGACCAGGTCCTCGAGCACTTTCAAAGTATATATTATCATGTATCTTTCTCTCCTCCGCTCCAATGAGTACATGTTAGTCAGTGGTGACGTGTACTTAGTCGAGTGGTGACGTGTACTTAGCTCTGTGTAGACCTGTTTGTGTGCTCTCTGTGAATCTGAACCAGGATGCCCTCTCTTGAGCAACTTTACCAGCAGCTGAGAGAAGAGCTCAGAGTTGCTAAGATGGAGATATGGCGATTAACGGAGGAGAACAAGAGGATTCGTAGTAATCCTCCTGTTGTGATTCCCCAGGTTAAGAGGGGAGCTTGGTCAGTGGCCGGGCAACATGGAACCAAGCTGAAGATCAAGAAAACGGTTGGAGAGGCAGAAACAACGAGAAACCAGAAGACTACCTTGGAAACTTCCAACCCATTCTCGGTGCTACCTGACGAATGTGAGTGTTCTACTGGGAATGCCACAACGAGCACCAAAGAAGCATTGGCAGACGTGAGTGAGACATCCCTAGAAACCCCAACGAAGACCATCGAGAACGTCTTGACGAATTCTACAAGTGGTGTAATGCTACCTGGCGAATGTGAGTCGACTACTCGGAGCATCACGACGGACAACGCCAAGGAAGGTAAAAACATTGTTGTTGTTGGGGACAGCCAGATTAGGTACATGGATAGGGCATTCTGCTTGAAGGATAGGAGTAGGAGGCAGAGAGTGTGTTTTCCTGGGGCTGGGATGAAGGATATTGTTAGCCGTCTGGATGACATCATGAGAGGTAATGGGAGCAATCCTATTATCTGTCTCAGTGCTGGAGGCAACGATGTTGGCAGACGTAGGAGTGAGGACCTGATTAGCAGGTATAGGTCAGCAATAGAGATAATTAGGAGGAAGGGTGGGAAACCTGTCATATGTGGCATTTTGCCAAGGAGAGGAGTTGGAAATGAATGGTTGTCCAGAGCAATTGGTGTCAATTGCTGGCTGGACAAATACTGTAAGGAAAATGCGGTAACATTCATTGACAACTGGGACCTCTTCTATGGCAGAAATGACATGTATGCCAGGGATGGCGTTCACTTATCTAGGTGTGGGGTGGGAGCACTGGCCAACGCAGTGGAGGGAGCTGTTAGGTCTTTAAACTAGGAATAGTTAGTGGTATGGGTTTTTGCGGGAAAACTGTGAAGTCTCAGGGTAGTAATATGAGTACTAGGAGAACTAGTAAAAGGCAAAATGAGGTGGATATTGGAAAGCCAGTGGCACTAATTGACAAGGACAGTAATAGGTTTAGTGGAATAACAGAAAGGAGCAGGAAAAGCAAAGAGAGAGGAGGGTCTTTAAGTATTTATTACACAAATAGTCGCAGTGCTAGGAATAAGATGAACGAGTTGAGACTAGTTGCTAGTGCAGGTAACATAGATGTATTTGCCATTACTGAGACGTGGTTTAATTCAAAAAGTCGGGACATGCCTGCAGAATGTCACATTCAGGGTTTTAAATTGTTCCAAGTAGATAGAAGTATCGGGAAGGGGGGTGGGGTGGCATTGTATGTCCGAGATCGCTTGAACTGTTGCATAAAAACGGGTATTAAGTCTGAAGTAACACATACAGAGTCTGTTTGGATAGAATTTTCAGAGGGGCATGAAAAATTAATTTTAGGTGTGATATACCGTCCCCCAAATTTAGATAGGGACCAGGGGAGACTACTATGGGAGGAAATTGTTAGGGCCACAAAGCACGATAATGTAGTAATTCTAGGAGACTTTAACTTTAGTCATATTGATTGGAATTTCTTGACTGGGAATTTAGAATCATACGACTTCTTAGAAGTAGTTCAGGATTGTTTTTTGAAGCAGTTTGTGACAGAACCTACAAGGGGTAATAACCTGCTTGACTTAGTTCTGGCAAACAATGAATCCCTTGTTAATAATTTAGAAGTTTCAGAGGAACTGGGTGCTAGCGACCACAAATCAATTACATTAAGAATTGAATGGAAGTATGATAATAGGGATAACTCAGTAACAGTCCCAGATTTTCGCTTAGCAGATTACGATGGGCTTAGAGAACACTTATCATCTGTTGACTGGGGTAACGAAGAGAGCTATCAATATGACAGTTTTCTGAACACAATACATGCTGCTCAAAGAACGTTTATCCCTTATAAAGAAATTAGATCAAATAGAAATGACCCAAAATGGATTAATAATAGGCTGAAATATCTACTAGGGCATAAGAAAGGAATTTATAGGCGTATCAAAAGAGGCGAGGGTCATCTTATGAATCAGTATATTGACATTAAGAGGGACATTAAAAAGGGGATAAGAAAAGCTAAAAGGGACTATGAAATTAAAGTTGCTAGGGATTCTAAAACTAACCCAAAAAGTTTTTTCCAGGTATATAGAACAAAAGTCAGAGATAAGAAAGGTCCCCTTAAAAATAACTATGGGCATCTTACTGATAAAGAGAATGAAATGTGCTCGATTTTAAATAATTATTTTCTCTCGGTTTTTACACAGGAAGACACTAATAATATTCCGGTAATAAATTTTTATAGTGGGCCAGAAGAAGATAAATTATGTAACATCACAGTCACTAGTGAAATGGTTGTGAAGCAGATAGACCGACTGAAGCAAAATAAGTCACCGGGTCCTGATGAGGTTTTTTCAAGGGTTCTAAAGGAATGCAAAATGGAAGTCTGTGAACCATTAACTAATATTTTTAATTTATCTCTTCAAACAGGTGTAGTGTCTGATATGTGGAAGATGGCTAATGTAATTCCTATTTTTAAAACAGGGGACAAGTCCTTACCGTCAAATTACCGCCCAATAAGCCTGACCTCAATTGTAGGCAAATTACTAGAGTCAATTATAGCTCAAATTATAAGAAGCCATCTCGATAAGCACAGCTTGATTAATGATACTCAGCATGGATTCACAAGAGGCCGGTCTTGTCTAACTAATTTATTAACTTTCTTCAGTAAAGCTTTTGAGGCTGTTGACCACGATAAAGAATTTGATATTATTTACTTAGATTTTAGTAAGGCATTTGATAGAGCAATGGGCTAGTAACCCCTTCTCCTGTATACAATTACTAAAAAAAGAGAAGAAGAAAAACTTTATAAAACTGGGTTGCTTAAATGTGCGTGGATGTAGTGCGGATGACAAGAAACAGATGATTGCTGATGTTATGAATGAAAAGAAGTTGGATGTCCTGGCCCTAAGCGAAACAAAGCTGAAGGGGGTAGGAGAGTTTCAGTGGGGGGAAATAAATGGGATTAAATCTGGAGTATCTGAGAGAGTTAGAGCAAAGGAAGGGGTAGCAGTAATGTTAAATGATCAGTTATGGAAGGAGAAAAGAGAATATGAATGTGTAAATTCAAGAATTATGTGGATTAAAGTAAAGGTTGGATGCGAGAAGTGGGTCATAATAAGCGTGTATGCACCTGGAGAAGAGAGGAATGCAGAGGAGAGAGAGAGATTTTGGGAGATGTTAAGTGAATGTATAGGAGCCTTTGAACCAAGTGAGAGAGTAATTGTGGTAGGGGACTTGAATGCTAAAGTAGGAGAAACTTTTAGAGAGGGTGTGGTAGGTAAGTTTGGGGTGCCAGGTGTAAATGATAATGGGAGCCCTTTGATTGAACTTTGTATAGAAAGGGGTTTAGTTATAGGTAATACATATTTTAAGAAAAAAAGGATAAATAAGTATACACGATATGATGTAGGGCGAAATGACAGTAGTTTGTTGGATTATGTATTGGTAGATAAAAGACTGTTGAGTAGACTTCAGGATGTACATGTTTATAGAGGGGCCACAGATATATCAGATCACTTTCTAGTTGTAGCTACACTGAGAGTAAAAGGTAGATGGGATACAAGGAGAATAGAAGCATCAGGGAAGAGAGAGGTGAAGGTTTATAAACTAAAAGAGGAGGCAGTTAGGGTAAGATATAAACAGCTATTGGAGGATAGATGGGCTAATGAGAGCATAGGCAATGGGGTCGAAGAGGTATGGGGTAGGTTTAAAAATGTAGTGTTAGAGTGTTCAGCAGAAGTTTGTGGTTACAGGAAAGTGGGTGCAGGAGGGAAGAGGAGCGATTGGTGGAATGATGATGTAAAGAGAGTAGTAAGGGAGAAAAAGTTAGCATATGAGAAGTTTTTACAAAGTAGAAGTGATGCAAGGAGGGAAGAGTATATGGAGAAAAAGAGAGAAGTTAAGAGAGTGGTGAAGCAATGTAAAAAGAGAGCAAATGAGAGAGTGGGTGAGATGTTATCAACAAATTTTGTTGAAAATAAGAAAAAGTTTTGGAGTGAGATTAACAAGTTAAGAAAGCCTAGAGAACAAATGGATTTGTCAGTTAAAAATAGGAGAGGAGAGTTATTAAATGGAGAGTTAGAGGTATTGGGAAGATGGAAGGAATATTTTGAGGAATTGTTAAATGTTGATGAAGATAGGGAAGCTGTGATTTCGTGTATAGGGCAAGTAGGAATAACATCTTGTAGGAGTGAGGAAGAGCCAGTTGTGAGTGTCGGGGAAGTTCGTGAGGCAGTAGGTAAAATGAAAGGGGGTAAGGCAGCCGGGATTGATGGGATAAAGATAGAAATGTTAAAAGCAGGTGGGGATATAGTTTTGGAGTGGTTGGTGCAATTATTTAATAAATGTATGGAAGAGGGTAAGGTACCTAGGGATTGGCAGAGAGCATGCATAGTTCCTTTGTATAAAGGCAAAGGGGATAAAAGAGAGTGCAAAAATTATAGGGGGATAAGTCTGTTGAGTGTACCTGGTAAAGTGTATGGTAGAGTTATAATTGAAAGAATTAAGAGTAAGACGGAGAATAGGATAGCAGATGAACAAGGAGGCTTTAGGAAAGGTAGGGGGTGTGTGGACCAGGTGTTTACAGTGAAACATGTAAGTGAACAGTATTTAGATAAGGCTAAAGAGGTCTTTGTGGCATTTATGGATTTGGAAAAGGCGTATGACAGGGTGGATAGGGGGGCAATGTGGCAGATGTTGCAAGTGTATGGTGTAGGAGGTAGGTTACTGAAAGCAGTGAAGAGTTTTTACGAGGATAGTGAGGCTCAAGTTAGAGTATGTAGGAAAGAGGGAAATTTTTTCCCAGTAAAAGTAGGCCTTAGACAAGGATGTGTGATGTCACCGTGGTTGTTTAATATATTTATAGATGGGGTTGTAAGAGAAGTAAATGCGAGGGTCTTGGCAAGAGGCGTGGAGTTAAAAGATAAAGAATCACACACAAAGTGGGAGTTGTCACAGCTGCTCTTTGCTGATGACACTGTGCTCTTGGGAGATTCTGAAGAGAAGTTGCAGAGATTGGTGGATGAATTTGGTAGGGTGTGCAAAAGAAGAAAATTAAAGGTGAATACAGGAAAGAGTAAGGTTATGAGGATAACAAAAAGATTAGGTGATGAAAGATTGAATATCAGATTGGAGGGAGAGAGTATGGAGGAGGTGAACGTATTCAGATATTTGGGAGTGGACGTGTCAGCGGATGGGTCTATGAAAGATGAGGTGAATCATAGAATTGATGAGGGAAAAAGAGTGAGTGGTGCACTTAGGAGTCTGTGGAGACAAAGAACTTTGTCCTTGGAGGCAAAGAGGGGAATGTATGAGAGTATAGTTTTACCAACGCTCTTATATGGGTGTGAAGCGTGGGTGATGAATGTTGCAGCGAGGAGAAGGCTGGAGGCAGTGGAGATGTCATGTCTGAGGGCAATGTGTGGTGTGAATATAATGCAGAGAATTCGTAGTTTGGAAGTTAGGAGGAGGTGCGGGATTACCAAAACTGTTGTCCAGAGGGCTGAGGAAGGGTTGTTGAGGTGGTTCGGACATGTAGAGAGAATGGAGCGAAACAGAATGACTTCAAGAGTGTATCAGTCTGTAGTGGAAGGAAGGCGGGGTAGGGGTCGGCCTAGGAAGGGTTGGAGGGAGGGGGTAAAGGAGGTTTTGTGTGCGAGGGGCTTGGACTTCCAGCAGGCATGCGTGAGCGTGTTTGATAGGAGTGAATGGAGACAAATGGTTTTTAATACTTGACGTGCTGTTGGAGTGTGAGCAAAGTAACATTTATGAAGGGATTCAGGGAAACCGGCAGGCCGGACTTGAGTCCTGGAGATGGGAAGTACAGTGCCTGCACTCTGAAGGAGGGGTGTTAATGTTGCAGTTTAAAAACTGTAGTGTAAAGCACCCTTCTGGCAAGACAGTGATGGAGTGAATGATGGTGAAAGTTTTTCTTTTTCGGGCCACCCTGCCTTGGTGGGAATCGGCCGGTGTGATAATAATAATAAAAATATTTGATAGAGTTCCGCACCAAAGACTGTTGAAGAAAGTAGCAGCTCATGGCATTGGGGGAAGGGTGCTCTCGTGGATCGAATCATGGCTCACAGACAGGAAGCAGAGAGTGTCCATAAATGGGGTTAAATCCGAGTGGGGATCAGTAACAAGTGGCGTTCCGCAGGGATCAGTCTTGGGCCCGTTGTTGTTTATAATATATATCAATGATCTTGATGAAGGAATTACTAGTGATATGAGCAAATTCGCCGATGACACGAAGATAGGTAGGATAATTGATTCAAACGTAGATGTTAGGGAACTTCAGGAGGATTTACACAAACTCTACTCTTGGTCAGAAAAGTGGCAGATGCAGTTCAATGTAGATAAATGCAAGGTTCTGAAGCTCGGGAGTGTCCATAATGTAGAACTTAGCCATACAGATTGCGAAAAGGACTTGGGGGTTATGGTAAGCAGCAACCTTAAACCAAGACAGCAATGCCTAAGCGTACGTAATAAGGCAAATAGATTACTGGGATTTATATCAAGAAGTGTAAGCAACAGAAGTCCAGAGGTCATACTGCAGCTTTATACATCATTAGTAAGGCCTCACCTAGATTATGCAGCTCAGTTCTGGTCTCCGTATTACAAAATGGACATAAATTAGTTAGAAAACATTCAGCGTAGGATGACTAAATTAATACATAGCATTAGAAATCTTCCTTATGAAGAAAGATTGAAGACTCTTAAGTTACATTCACTTGTTAGACGAAGAATGAGGGGAGACCTGATCGAAGTGTATAAGTGGAAGATAGGTATTAATAAAGGGGATATTAACAAGGTCTTGAGGATATCTCTCCAAGAGAGAACCCGCAGTAATGGATTTAAATTAGATAAGTTTAGATTTAGAAAGGACATTGGAAAGTATTGGTTTGGAAATAGGGTAGTTGATGAGTGGAACAGTCTACCTAGTTGGGTTATTGAGGCTGGGACTTTGGGTAGTTTCAAATTTAGGTTGGATAAGTACATGAGTGGGAGGGGTTGGATTTGAGTGGGACTTGCACATCGGAGCTTGTTTCTTGGGTGGCATTGAAAATTGGGTTGGTCAAATGTTTGTTAGTGGGATGAATTGTAAAGGACCTGCCTAGTATGGGCCAACAGGCCTGCTGCACTGTTCCTCCTTTCTTATGTTCTTATGTTCTTATGTAAGATGTTCCCAGTAGTTTAGGTGCTTTACTGGTTCAGTGTGAGTCATAAACAATCTCTATAATTGTTTCAGCTCTGATATTTCTCCTGCCTTGAACAGGGCCGTCAGTACTGAGCAATATTCTAAATGTGGGAGCATTTAGAATATTGCTCAGTGCTGAAGAGTGTCACCATCGGCATTATTTCCCTTGTTTTGAAAGTTCTCAATACCCACCCAGTCATCTTCCTGGCTGTCGTGATCTTTGTCTTGTTATGGTCTTTAAAAGAAAGGTCAGCTGACATAATTATTCCCAGGTCTTTTACGTGTTCCTTTCGTTCTAGTTGGTGACCCTCTTGAGTTTTGTATATAGTGTTCCTTTTGAATTCTTCATTCTTTCCATACCTAAGCAGCTGGAACTTATGACCACTGAACGTCATGTTGTTCTCCACTGCCCACTGGAAAACCCTGTTTATATCTTCCTGTAATTTTTCAGTGTCCTGTACCATACTGACTGTCATGGTTATTTTAGTATCATCTACAAATGATAATACAAACCAGTGATGGGTATTTTTATCTATGTCTGCTACAGGATAATATTTTACTTTGTTTACTACTAATCTTTGTGTTCCATCTATCAGAAAGCTGAAGTACTATTTGCCTACTTTCCCTGTTATACTTATCACCTTCAGTCTACGTCCAATTATACCATGATCACATTTCTCAAATACCTTTGTGAAATCCGTGAAGACCACATCTGAAACCTGCCTTCTTAAATCCATCCATATACATTTGCCCAACCTATTTTTATGCTACCCTATTATTATTATAATCAAAAAGAAGCGCTAAGCCACAAGGGCTATACAGCATATGCTAACCTAGCCATAGCTTTCGTAACCTTTCTTTCTCGTGTACCAGGTGACTTTTCTTCCACTTGTATACCTATTACTACTACCTCTACTTGTACTACACCTCACTCAAAGCCTAACATATACCCTCTGTGTCCATGTACTGTTTGTAACGGCTTGACAAAGCTCCTGGAGAGCGAAACGTTGCCACAATAAAATGTCACATTAGTTGCACTTGTGTCCTTTTACTTAACACTAGTGTGTTGTGTGAGGGACCCTAGTGTGTTGCTTGTGTGACACTAGTGTGTTGCTTGTGTGACACTAGTGTGACACTAGTGTGTTGCTTGTGTGACACTAGTGTGACACTAGTGTGTTGCTTGTGTGACACTAGTGTGACAAGATGTGGCCGGAAAACTAATGTGAAGAACCTGGAAGTGACAATGTCAGATGATCTCACTTTCAAAGATCACAACATTATCCTTATCATATCTACTGGGAAAATGACTGGATGGTAATGAGAACCTTTAAAACTAGGGATGCCAAGCTAATGATAATTCTCTTAAAATGCTTGCTCTCTCAAGGCTGGAATATTGCTATACACTAACAGCTCCTTTCAAGGTAGGCGAAATTCCAGACCTGGAGAATATACAGAGAACTTTCACTGCGTGAATAAGTACAGTCAAGCACCTCAGTTACTGGGACTGTTTGAAGTTCCTTGACCTGTACTCCTTGGAACGAAGGCGAGAAAGATACATAATTTATATTTGGAAAATTCTAAAGGAACTGGTCGCAAGTCCGCACACAGACTGTGAAAGACTCGGTAGGTGATGCAACATCCCCACCTGTGCAAAGCAGGGGCGCCACGGGTACGTTAAGAGACAGGACAACAAGTGTCAGGGGCCCAAAGATTGTTCAACTGCCTCCCAGGATACATAAGGGGGATTACCAATAGACCCCTGGCTGTCTTCAAGAGGGAGCTGGAAAGGGACCTTAAGTCAGTAACTGACCAGCCAGGCTGTGGTTTCTGCGTTGGTTTGCGTGCGGCCGATAGTAATAGCCTGGTTGATCAGGTCCTGATCCATCTGGAGGCCTGGTCATGGACCGGGCCGAGGGGGCGTTGACCCCCGGAACACCCTCCAGGTATACTCCAGGTAATTGCCGAGAGCCGCACAGTCATGATACCACGGATGTGAGGCGCTTGTTGACGTGTGTCCGGTCGTGGGTGACACAGTGTGTGTCCCACAAGCACTGACATGTGTACACAATACAATACACACACACACGCACGCAAACACACACACACGCACATACACACGCACACCCACACACTCAATAACTGAGTAAATGTTACGATCAGTACCAGAGAACACTATTATATGGACTCGAATGTAACCTGTAGAGAGACAGAAAGTTTGTGTGTGTGTGTGTGTGTGTGTGTGTGTGTGTGTGTGTGTGTGTGTGTGTGTGTGTGTGTGTGTGTGTGTGTACGTACGTACTCCACTATAGTACCTCCCTAGACAGTTACTATCTTCCAGTTGCCTACATAATTACTGTCTACCATCTTGCTACCTGGTCAAGTCCGGCTCACAGGAACAGTCACCAGGAAGAGTGCTGCCCTGGCTCTTATATAAGTCTCTACTACCAGTACCAGTTGTGCCAGTCTATATAAGGACTGTCTTGAAGCGCTCTCTTCTAGCCCTTATGGGCGTGGTGGTACGTTGGCTACCCTGCAGCGTCAGCAAGCATGTAACGGGTTCGACTCCCTTGGGCAGGTGTTCAGATTTAGCCAGTTTGACAAAGTATAGCCATATATGTGCTGCTTGTAAGAGGACTGCTTGACAAGTATAACACTGAGTGAAATATACCTTTCGTGTGATGAGAAATATATCTGGGAACTGAATATACCTTTCTGCTTGGGAGATCTGCAGCAGAATGAGGTATTTATCCAACATATGGGAATCTTTACTGAAGAAACGTTTCGCCACACAGTAGCTTCATCAGTCCAGTACAAAGCAGAAAGGTGTAAGGAGAGGAGGAGTTTGAGATAATCAGTCCCTCAGCCTGGAGTCGATGTGTTCAGTCCATCAGTCTTGTAGAAAGTACAGCATATGGCCGGAGAAGTGGCTTATATACTGCAGTTAGGTGAGTGGAAGCAGGAGGAGGCGGCGTCACAGTGGTACCTGCCACTAGTGTAAGTAGGTCGTCGTACAAAGACTGGACAAGTATTGAAGAATTTCTTGTATCAAGATCCCATGATGATGCAGTGTCTGACAGATGTGATAAATGATTCTGAACACCGACAAGGTGAAGATTGAGACACACTTGCAACATATTGGAAGCCACTGGCTGGAGAAACGTTCCCAGAATAAAGATAACCAAATGTTGCACAAGTGTCTCATTTATCAACTTGTAGGTTTTCTAAATCATTTATACAAGCCAGCAAAAGAGAGACAAAAATAAAGAACTGAACACAGCAAAGATGGTGAGATCCGACAACACTTAACACGGCGGAAAATTAGACACAAATGCAGTATAATGCGACAGTTTATTGACAACGTTTCGCCCACAGAGTGGGTCTTATCAAGTTACAAACAGATCTTCCTGGGTCAAGAGTACACGAGTGTATATAATGTGGAGAGACAAGTGAAGAATGTTGGGTAGGTTGAATCTGAGATGGACCTGCCCAGGACGGGCGAGTGTGTATGTTATGTAGGAAACTTCTTCATGATTATCCTATCACATTATACAGCGTTTGTGTTTAATTTTTACACCTTCTCGGTATTTTATAACAATATAATAAATGTCAGGGGCCCAAGTCTGCTCAACTGCCTCCCAGCATACATAAGGGGGATTGCCAATAGACCCCTGGCTGTCTTCGGGCAAGCACTGGACAAACACCTAAAGTCAGTACCTGACCAACCGGGCTGTGGTTCGTATGTCGGTTTACATGCAGTCAACAGTTACAGCCTGGTTGATCAGACCCTGATCCACCATGAGGCTTGGTCACGGACAGGGCCGCGGGGGCGTTGACCCCGGAACCCTCTCCAGGTCTCCAGGTATTATCATGGTGACTGAGGATCACTGTGGGTAACTATAGTCAAGGTTTCCAGGTAGTGTTGTTGAAAATGGTATAAAATTCCCACATGTCGAAGATGAAGACACATGTGCAACAGCTGGGTAACTTTACTGATGAAACATTTCACCTACACAGTCGAATACAAAGGCAGCAGCATAAATGAAATAAAGATAATGTAATCAGTCCATCTTGGAGAAAAGGTATTTGAGGTGGTCAGTCCCTCAGTCTAGAAAAATATATCGATCCAGATCTTGGTGTTGAACTCTTCTCCAGGCTGAGGGACTGACCACCTCAAGTACTCTTTCTCCAAGGTTGATGGACTGATTACATCAACTTTATTTCATTACTACTGCCTCCTTTGTGCTTGACTGAAGAAGCCTACTGTGTAGGGGAAACGTTTCAACAATAAAGATAGCCAATTGATGCACATGTGCCTTAACATTCTGCAGCAAGTTGCTGGAGACGACATGTGGCATGCAAAGAGTATGTAACCTTTATTCAGCACATGTACACACCCTCATTAAAAGGCTACCTCCCCAACCAGCAAACCAAATGCTAAGAATCTGACGATGGGGCCCCATCGTCAGATCAGTATCTAGGTTCAGCCAATGAGAAGGTGGATCTGGCAATAGTGAAGGTGATGTGGTTACCACTCACATTTTCATCCTTGTCATTTTCATTCAAAAGCTGGTTGAAGCACAGTCTGCTCTATTACCAAGGTGTGTACTGTACATGGTGTCACTGTACATAGTGTATATAGTGTACATACTGCTGTTTATACTTGGTGAAGGATAATATAAGTCAAAGTTTTTGGCTGTGTTTATTTTGCTCCCTTTACACCCAAGATAACAGGACTTTATTGTTCCTGGGTTGTAATATGAGTGGCCTGTCCAGGAGGATGGTCCAGGAGGATCATTGGGATGAGTTTGTCCGAGAGTATTTTGTTCAAGAGTATTTTGTCTGTGTTTTGTCCAAGAGTATTTTGTTCTGGAGTATGTCTCTTGTTGGCATAGCAGATACATCTTTACTATGCTAATAGTTTTCTTGTGGTGGAGGTGTTGCTCTAAGAGTTGGATGGTTGAGAGGAAAGGCAGTTCCATTATACAGTGTCATGGTGGCACTTTCTACCCACTGAATGTGGAAGCCTATTCCTGAGTCTTCTTGGGGTGGGGGTGTGGCATGCAAAAAGTATGTAACCTTTATTTGGCATATATACACAACCTC
Organism: Cherax quadricarinatus; assembly: GCF_038502225.1. Taxonomy (NCBI): domain Eukaryota; kingdom Metazoa; phylum Arthropoda; class Malacostraca; order Decapoda; family Parastacidae; genus Cherax; species Cherax quadricarinatus. Next base: position 14,288,511 of record NC_091377.1, on the reverse strand, counting down.
ATTAAAAGGCTACCTTCCCAACCAGCGAACCAGATGCTAAGGATCGGACGATGGGGCCCCATTGTCAGATTAGTATCTAGGTTCAGTCAATGAGAAGGTGGATCTGGCAATTGTGAGGGTGATGTGGTTACCACTCACATTTTCACCCTTGTCATTTCCATTCAAGAGTTGGTTGAAGCACGGTCTGCTCTATTACCATGGCATGCACTAATACCTATTGCTGTACATAGTGTATATAGCATACATACTGCTGTTTATACTTGGTGAAGGATAAGTCAAAGTTTTCGGTTGCGTTTATTTTGCTCCCTTTACACCCAGGATCACAGGCCTTTTTTGTTCCTGGGTTGTAATACAACATGACTAACCAATTCTTCCAAGGAAATTATACATTACCTGGAGATTACCTGGACGGAATTCTGGGAATCAACGCTCTTGCAGCCCAGTCCACGACCAGGCCTCCCAATGGACCAGGGCCTGATTAACCAGGCTGTTATTGCTGGCTGCACATAGTCCAATGTATGAAGTACAGCCTGGCTGATCCGGCACTGACTTTAAGTATCTGTCCAGCTCCCTCTTAAAGGCAGCCAGTGTCCTATTGGTAATTCTCCTTATGCATGGTGAGAGGGTGTTGAACAGTCATGGGCCCCAGACACTTATGGTGTTTTCTCTTAGTGTACCAATGGTGCCCCTACTTTTCATTGGTGTATTTTGCACCGCCTGCCCAGTCTTTTCCTTTCATAGGGAGTAATTTCTCTGTGTGGATTCGGGACGATTCCTTCTAGGATTTTCCAAGTGTAGATTATGATATATATATCTCCTCTGCGTTCCAGCGAGTGGAAGTCAAGTGCTCCCAAGCGTTCTCAGTAGCTGAGGTGTTTGATAGAACTTATATTTACAGTAAAGGATCTCTGTACACTTTCTAGATCTGCAATTTCACCTGCTTTGAATGTAGATCTTAATGTACAGCAGTATTCCAGCCTAGAGAGAACAAGTGATTTGAAAAGGATTATCACTGGCTTGGCATCTCGTTTTAACGTTCACATTCTTCACATCATGTCCTTGTATTGATAAAGCCACTGGATGGCAAAACGTCTACAAATAAATATACCCAGATGTTGCACATGTGTCTTAATTCATCTTGTCGATACTGTAGAGCATTCACATACAAGAGCAGCAATTTCACAAATGAAAATCATCATGGATTCACAGAGTTACAGCAGAACCTCAGTTGTCGACTGCATTACTTGTCGAACAAATCGGTTTTCGAACGAGGAATTTGAGAAAAAAAAATGTCCTGGTTTCGTACGATCTTTTGGTTGTCGACCGACAACATGAATGGCTGGGGTCACGTGCTCACTAACTCATTGTAAACATCTCTTGAACTTTGTGAATCTTGTGAACTTTTTTTTGCTATTTTGCAGTTTTGGTGCAATTTATTTTTATTGTGTGATAAGCCGTCATGAGTCCAAATAAGGAGAAAGAGATGAAAGCAAAAAGAAAAGTTGCAAAAAGTACTGCTGAGTTTAAAAAAGAAATCATTAGAAAGTACGAAGAAGATAGGCTTCGCGTGGTTGATATGGCAAAACGTTTTGGTAACTCAGCATCTACCATTAGCATGATACTGGACCAAAGGGAAAAAATTAAAGCAGCTGACCATGCGAAAGTGATATCAAGGGTAAGGCGACAAATTATTGAAGAGGTTGAAAAACTCTTGTTGATTTGAATAAACGAAAAACAGTTACAGGGTGATAGCATTTCAGAGGCCATTATTTGTGAAAAAGTGAGGAACAAGTGCTGAAACTCAGTCCTTAAAGGTTAGTAGGGGTTGGTTTGATAATATTAAGAAAAGAAGTACCATTAATAGTGTGGCTTGGCATGGGGGGGGGGCTGCCAGTGCTGCCAAAGTGGCTGCTGAAAAGTATGTTACTAAATTCCAAGAGTGTGCAGAGGCTGAGGCTGAGGGGGTTTGTCCCTCAACAAGTGTTTAATTATGACGAGACAGGCCTCTTCTGGAAGAAAATGCCCGAGAACCTATATAACTGAAGAAAAATCAATGCCAGGGCACAAGTCAGTGAGAGACAGGCTCAGTTTCAAGTGGGAATTTGAAACTGAATTTTTAAGAAGAACAATGTTATGAAAAACAAATTGGCTGTAATGTAGAGGACCAACATGAAAGCTTGAGTAACAAGATATTTTTTTATTGAGTGGGTTCATGAGGTCTTTGCCACTACTGTCAAAAAGTACCTCATTAAAAAACAATTGCCCCTCAGAGTCCCTTTTACTTATGCTCACACTCCAGGCTTGGAAAACGAGTGGCTGGAGTTCAGTTTATATGTGTGAAGTTCTTGCCTCATACCACCTCTCCTCCCTTCCAGCCCATGAACCAGCAGGTCATTTCTAACTTCAAGAAACTCTACACAAAAGCACAGAGCCTAAAGCAAACCTCACTGGACAGGTTTTTAGTGAGACAAAGAACCAATGAGCCAGAACAAGGTGTTAGTGGTGAAAAAGAGACAAAAGAAGAGAACACTAGAAGCACAGTTGCCTGATATATTAATAGAAGGTGACTCCTCCTCCTCCTCTCAGTATGCCATTACCTCTCCTCTGACAGGTAAGAGGCAGTTAAATTTTAACTTACTGTACATTATTTCAGTTAAAGTTTCTTTTAGTATTCATTTTTACTGTTTTATGTATAGTTAGTACATTTTTAATAAATTTTTATATTGTCCTTTGGGGTCTGGAACTGATTATTTCTATTTACATTATTCTTTATGGGGAAAAATTGCTTTGGTTGTCGTCCATTTTAGTTCTCGAATCGACATCTGGAACGAATTAATTCGACAACCGAGGTTCCACTGTATTGAGATTAAGCAACAATGAGAAGTCTGAGCAGACTACATCTTCCTGGACAGCAAGAAAGCATTTGACAGGTGCAAGAACAGTGGTATAAAACGATCTATAGTGTTAGTACCTGCATAGCTTGTGTCTGTATGACTAGCTTCATTGGTGATTCCTGTGGGTTTGGTACCTTAAAGAATGCTCTCTGTATGCCTACCTATTTCAGGTATTTCTGTGAGATCATTGCCTGTAGGTCGATGCCTGTACAGTCATAAGTGTAGGGTGGATACCTGTACAGTCGGGGGTGTAGGGTGGATGCTTGTACAGTCAGGAGTGTAGGGTAGATGACTGTACAGTCAGGAGTGTAGGGTGGATGTCTGTAGAGTCGAGGGTGTAGGGTGGATGACCGTACAGTCAGGAGTGTAGGGTGGATGTCTGTAGAGTCGAGGGTGTAGGGTGGATGACTGTAGAGTCGAGGGTGTAGGGTGGATGACTGTAGAGTCGAGGGTGTAGGGTGGATGACTGTACAGTCAGGAGTGTAGGGTGGATGTCTGTAGAGTCGAGGGTGTAGGGTGGATGACTGTACAGTCAGGAGTGTAGGGTGGATATCTGTAGAGTCGAGGGTGTAGGGTGGATGACTGTAGAGTCGAGGGTGTAGGGTGGATGACTGTAGAGTCGAGGGTGTAGGGTGGATGACTGTACAGTCAGGAGTGTAGGGTGGATGTCTGTAGAGTCGAGGGTGTAGGGTGGATGACTGTAGAGTCGAGGGTGTAGGGTGGATGACTGTAGAGTCGAGGGTGTAGGGTGGATGACTGTAGAGTCGAGGGTGTAGGGTGGATGACTGTAGAGTCGATGGTGTTGGGTGGATGACTATAGAGTCGAGGGTGTAGGGTGGATGACTGTAGAGTCGAGGGTGTAGGGTGGATGACTGTAGAGTCGAGGGTGTAGGGTGGATGACTGTAGAGTCGAGGGTGTAGGGTGGATGACTGTAGAGTCGAGGGTGTAGGGTGGATGACTGTAGAGTCGAGGGTGTAGGGTGGATGACTGTAGAGTCGATGGTGTAGGGTGGATGACTGTAGAGTCGAGGGTGTAGGGTGGATGACTGTAGAGTCGATGGTGTAGGGTGGATGACTATAGAGTCGAGGGTGTAGGGTGGATGACTATAGAGTCGAGGGTGTAGGGTGGATGACTGTAGAGTCGAGGGTGTAGGGTGGATGACTGTAGAGTCGAGGGTGTAGGGTGGATGACTGTAGAGTCGAGGGTGTAGGGTGGATGACTGTAGAGTCGAGGGTGTAGGGTGGATGACTGTAGAGTCGAGGGTGTAGGGTGGATGACTGTAGAGTCGAGGGTGTAGGGTGGATGACTGTAGAGTCGAGGGTGTAGGGTGGATGACTGTAGAGTCGAGGGTGTAGGGTGGATGACTGTAGAGTCGATGGTGTAGGGTGGATGACTGTAGAGTCGAGGGTGTAGGGTGGATGACTGTAGAGTCGATGGTGTAGGGTGGATGACTATAGAGTCGAGGGTGTAGGGTGGATGACTATAGAGTCGAGGGTGTAGGGTGGATGACTGTAGAGTCGAGGGTGTAGGGTGGATGACTGTAGAGTCGAGGGTGTAGGGTGGATGACTGTAGAGTCGATGGTGTAGGGTGGATGACTGTAGAGTCGAGGGTGTAGGGTGGATGACTGTAGAGTCGATGGTGTAGGGTGGATGACTATAGAGTCGAGGGTGTAGGGTGGATGACTATAGAGTCGAGGGTGTAGGGTGGATGACTGTAGAGTCGAGGGTGTAGGGTGGATGACTGTAGAGTCGAGGGTGTAGGGTGGATGACTGTAGAGTCGAGGGTGTAGGGTGGATGACTGTAGAGTCGAGGGTGTAGGGTGGATGACTGTAGAGTCGAGGGTGTAGGGTGGATGACTGTAGAGTCGATGGTGTAGGGTGGATGACTATAGAGTCGAGGGTGTAGGGTGGATGACTGTAGAGTCGAGGGTGTAGGGTGGATGACTGTAGAGTCGAGGGTGTAGGGTGGATGACTGTAGAGTCGATGGTGTAGGGTGGATGACTGTAGAGTCGAGGGTGTAGGGTGGATGACTGTAGAGTCGATGGTGTAGGGTGGATGACTATAGAGTCGAGGGTGTAGGGTGGATGACTATAGAGTCGAGGGTGTAGGGTGGATGACTGTAGAGTCGAGGGTGTAGGGTGGATGACTATAGAGTCGAGGGTGTAGGGTGGATGACTGTAGAGTCGAGGGTGTAGGGTGGATGACTATAGTCGAGGGTGTAGGGTGGATGACTGTAGAGTCGAGGGTGTAGGGTGGATGACTGTAGAGTCGAGGGTGTAGGGTGGATGACTGTAGAGTCGAGGGTGTAGGGTGGATGACTGTAGAGTCGAGGGTGTAGGGTGGATGACTGTAGAGTCGATGGTGTAGGGTGGATGACTATAGAGTCGAGGGTGTAGGGTGGATGACTGTAGAGTCGAGGGTGTAGGGTGGATGACTGTAGAGTCGAGGGTGTAGGGTGGATGACTGTAGAGTCGATGGTGTAGGGTGGATGACTGTAGAGTCGAGGGTGTAGGGTGGATGACTGTAGAGTCGATGGTGTAGGGTGGATGACTATAGAGTCGAGGGTGTAGGGTGGATGACTATAGAGTCGAGGGTGTAGGGTGGATGACTGTAGAGTCGAGGGTGTAGGGTGGATGACTATAGAGTCGAGGGTGTAGGGTGGATGACTGTAGAGTCGAGGGTGTAGGGTGGATGACTATAGAGTCGAGGGTGTAGGGTGGATGACTGTAGAGTCGAAGGTGTAGGGTGGATGACTGTAGAGTCGAGGGTGTAGGGTGGATGACTGTAGAGTCGAGGGTGTAGGGTGGATGACTGTAGAGTCGAGGGTGTAGGGTGGATGACTATAGAGTCGAGGGTGTAGGGTGGATGACTGTAGAGTCGAGGGTGTAGGGTGGATGACTGTAGAGTCGAGGGTGTAGGGTGGATGACTATAGAGTCGAGGGTGTAGGGTGGATGACTGTAGAGTCGAGGGTGTAGGGTGGATGACTGTAGAGTCGAGGGTGTAGGGTGGATGACTGTAGAGTCGAGGGTGTAGGGTGGATGACTGTAGAGTCGAGGGTGTAGGGTGGATGACTATAGAGTCGAGGGTGTAGGGTGGATGACTGTAGAGTCGAGGGTGTAGGGTGGATGACTGTAGAGTCGAGGGTGTAGGGTGGATGACTGTAGAGTCGAGGGTGTAGGGTGGATGACTGTAGAGTCGAGGGTGTAGGGTGGATGACTGTAGAGTCGAGGGTGTAGGGTGGATGACTGTAGAGTCGAGGGTGTAGGGTGGATGACTGTAGAGTCGAGGGTGTAGGGTGGATGACTGTAGAGTCGAGGGTGTAGGGTGGATGACTGTTGAGTCGAGGATGTAGGGTGGATGACTGTAGAGTCGAGGGTGTAGGGTGGATGACTGTAGAGTCGAGGGTGTAGGGTGGATGACTGTAGAGTCGAGGGTGTAGGGTGGATGTCTGTAGAGTCGAGGGTGTAGGGTGGATGACTGTAGAGTCGAGGGTGTAGGGTGGATGGGAGGATGGTATATAAGGTCTGAATTTTCCATTTTAGGTTTCATTTTTTGTGTCTGCCAAAAAATGAAACCAGGTCACCAGCCAGATCACCAACCAGGTCACTAGCCAGGTCACCAGCCAAGTCACCAACCAGATCACTAGCCAGGTCACCAGCCAGGAAACTAGCCAGGTCACCAACCAGGTCACCACCCAGATCACCATACTGGCTGCAGGATTGCGGAACTCCTGACAGCAGTGTGCCTGGCTCCAGACGGAGGCGCTGACACATGTGTTAGTGGGTAGTCTGGGGGGACAGGGGGGTGGTAGGGGGTTTGAGGGTTTGGGTTATGGGAAAGGGGCTGGAAGAAACCCATGAAGGAGACCTCAAGACAAAACTTCAAAAATCAGACCTCACAGAGGACACCCCAGGGACCAACCTCCCTGCAACTGGCCTCCCAGACCCACCTTAAAGATCGACATTCCAGACCAACTTCTCAGATGGATCCTACAGCCCCAACTCGAGAGGCCTGACCCTACAGGAACCGACCTCATAGGGATACGTGAGAGGGCAGCCATACAGGTATACACCCTACAGATACACAAAAAAAGTTATGGGTACATGAACTGTAGATATAAATCCAAATGAACACCTATTAACTCTTTTGAGGCCTAGTTCCTAGGCCTTTTGTGTATCCACATGCTCTTGCGCTACCATCCACAAGATGGATATGGGGTGCACAATAAACTAGCCACTTCGGTGGCAAAATCTAATCCTTAAAGACCAGAGGTAAGAGGGAAAAGTGATTCAGTCAAAGATAAATATAAGACATACACAACTCAGGACATTTTTAAAGGAAACGTAGCAGTGACTTCTTCAGTCCTGGGACTAAAAATGTCGCTACTGGCGACACTTTTCTCTAATAAATGTCCTGAGCTGTACGTATCTTTTTCCACATCTTGTCGATATCTCCAGATCATTTTTCGAAGACAAATGACATAAAATAACGACAGGATGGAAAAGGGAGACACTGCATTATCGAATTTATCGAGTCACAAAGACGGAAAGACGGAAGACAGAGTGACAGTACTGGAAGAAGCTTGAGATTAGATTAATACGAGATGAATATAAACAGAAGACAGTAAGAACCTCTGGGGGAACGTTTAACAGAATACAGAGGTGATCAAACAAGTGGCTGCTAGAGTTCAATCCGAAAAAATCCAAAGTTATGACATTCGGTGAAGGGAAGAGACCACAAACAGAATACAGACTGGAAGGCTAGAATACAGATATCAATGAAAGAAGAGGAGGTAAGAGTAAACATCAGAACATTACCAGGGGAAACCAATAAATTGATAATTAAGATATTTGGCCAACATTATAAAGGTACATCATATGCACGTAGAAGGGACTTATATACTGCAGACACACATGAAGTGAACCAGTGGTAGATGGAGTCATCAGTGGAGACACCCACTAGTGGAAGTAGGTCGTGCCTATATGTTGGGCAAGCTTTGAAGAATGGGGTTCGAGCCCAGGGCATCAGAACCCTAAAACTCCCGTTCTGTGATTTGTTTGTAATCGTTTTATTACGACTTCGTGAAACTGGAAGTAAAGACTCGGAAGAACATAATTATGACGAACAAAAACAAGAAGAATTTAACACCAGTAACATCAGTGAGACAGTGAATACATCTTTAACATCAATAACATCAGTGAGACAGTGAATACATCTTTAACATCAATAACATCAGTGAGACAATGAATGTATCCCTGTTGGCAACAATAACATGAACGAGACAATAAATGTAACATTGTTAACACCCGTAACATCAACGAGACAATGAACATATGTTTATTAAGGGTCGGATAAGGAGAGGCTACAGAGTGTTGAGAACCACCTATAAGGGGGACATAAATGAAAGTTAAATACAGAGAAATTCCATACGCAATTTTCAAGAGCAGATATGATAGTTTTTAAGCGGCCAGAAGCCAGTAATGAAGCTTATGAGACGTCGCCAGGAACTATGACTCGACCATACCAACACGAGTATACAGAAGAGCATAATAATGGAAGAACACTGCAGCAGGCCTACTGGCCCATACAAGGCAGGTCCTTATCAAAGACTATCCATGTATTAGTCCAACCTTTTCACAAAACTACCCAAGAATTTGCTTCCGTACCAAACCGAGCTACCTCTCCCTCTCTCTCTCTCTCTCTCTCTCTCACACACACACACACACACACATGGACATCTCTCCGTGGGTCCTGAGAGAGGGAGCAGAGAAAGCACTGTGTGTACCACTAACAACAATCTTCAACACATCTATCGAAACAGAGCGACTACCTGAGGTGTGGAAGACGGCAAATGTAGTCCCAATCTTTAAGAAAGGAGACATACAGGTAGCATTAAACTATAGGCCAGTGTCAGTGACATGTATAGTATGCAACGTCATGGTAAAGCTTATTAGGAGAAGAGTGATGGAGCACCTAGAAAGGAATGTGCTTTTACACGATAACCAGCACGATTTCAGGGAAGGGAAATCCTGCGTCACAAACTTACTGGAGTTTAATGGCTAGGTAACAGAAGTAAGACAAGAGAGGGTGGGTAGACTGCATCTTCTTGGACTGTAAGAAGGCCTTCGACACAGTTCCACACAAGAGATTAGTGCAAAAGCTAGAGGACCAGGTAAGAATAAGAGGAAAGGCATTGCAATGTATCAAAGAATACCTAACAGGAAGGAAACAACGAGTGATGGTACGTGACGAAGTGTCAGAGCGCCTGTGACGAACAGAGTTCCACAACGGTCAGTCCTAAGGCCGTTGTTGTTTCTGGTACATATGAATGACATAATGGAAAGGATAGATTCAGAGGTGTCCCTGTTTGCAGACGATGTGAAGCTAATGCGAAAATTCAATCGGACGAGGCTCGGATAGTACTACAAAGGGATCTGGACAGGCTGCAAGCCAGGTCCAACAACTGGCTCCTGGAGTTTAACCCCATCAAGTGCAAAGTCATGATTGGGGAAGATAAAAGAAGAATGCTAGGGGGACAAAGACTGTAAACCTCACTCAAGGAAAAGGATCTTGGGATGAATATAATACCAAGCACATCTGTGGCGCACATCAACCAAACAACTGCTGCAGCATACGGGCGCCTGGCACACCTAAATACAGCGTTTCACACCTGAGTAAGGAATCATTCAAGACTCTGTACACGGTGTACGTCAGGCCCATATTAGAGCATGCAGCACCAGTGTGGAACCCACACCTGGTCAAGCCGGTCAAGAAATTAAGAGAAAGTGCAAAGGTTTGCAACAAGACTAGTCCCGGAACTAATGAGTATGTCCTACGAGGAGAGGTTAAGGGAAATCGACCTGACGACACCGGAAGACAGGAGGGATAGTGGATACATGATAACATATAAAATACTGCGAGAAATTGACAGGTGGACAGAGACAGGATGTTCCAGAGATGGGACACAGCAACAAGGGGTCACAACTGGAAGTTGAAGACCGAGATGAGTCACAGGGATGTTAGGAAATTTCTTCAGTCATAGCTGTCATGAAGTGGAACAATCTGGAGAGTGATGTAGTGAAGACAGGATCCATACATAGCTTTAAGAACAGATATGACAAAACTCAATGGTGCAGGGAGTGTGTGGAGACCTAGTGGCAACCAGCCTAGAGGCGGGGGCCAGAAGCTGTGACTCGACCCCTGCAACCACAAACAAGTGAGAATTATGTGAGTACACACAGACTGTGGTTCAGCAGCCTGTCAAGGAAGATGGAGGAGGCGGAGCCAACCTCCATCCAACCTTATGTAGCACTTGTTACTTACCTCACTGATCAAGATGATCTTGATCAAGATGGATTCTATATCACAAACTTATTACATTGTCTCGTTGATGTTACTGGTGTTAACAAAGACGCATTCATTGTCTCGTTGATGGTACTGGTGTTAACAAAGACATATTCATTGTCTCGTTGATGTTACTGGTGTTAACAAAGACATATTCATTGTCTCGTTGATGTTACTGGAGTTAACAAAGACGCATTCATCGTCTCGTTGATGGTACTGGTGTTAACAAAGACATATTCATTGTCTCGTTGATGTTACTGGTGCTAACAAAGACATATTCATTGTCTCGTTGATGTTACTGGTGTTAACGAAGACGCATTCATTGTCTCGTTGATGGTACTGGTGTTAACAAAGACATATTCATTGTCTCGTTGATGTTACTGGTGTTAACAAAGACGCATTTCTTGTCTCGTTGATGTTACTGGTGTTAACAAAGACATATTCATTGTCTCGTTGATGTTACTGGTGCTAACAAAGACATATTCATTGTCTCGTTGATGTTACTGGTGTTAACAAAGACGCATTCATTGTCTCGTTGATGGTACTGGTGTTAACAAAGACATATTCATTGTCTCGTTGATGTTACTGGTGTTAACAAAGACGCATTTCTTGTCTCGTTGATGTTACTGGTGTTAACAAAGACATATTCATTGTCTCGTTGATGTTACTGGTGTTAACAAAGACGCATTCCTTGTCTCGGGATTCCTATTATTATTATTATTATAATCAAGGGGGAAGCGCTAAACCCGGAGGATTATACAGCGCCTGGGGGGGGGGATGTGGAAGGCATTCAGGCTTAATTCGGGGAACTGGAGCACAGATCCAATTCCCTAAATCAAGAGCCCCTCACCAACATCAAGGAACCTTCCTTGAGGGGTCGGGATTCATAGAAACAGCAGTATGGTACCATCATTCTTCAGGGATACCTAGAAACAACATTATGGTGCCATCATTCTTCAGGGATACCTAGAGACAGCAGCATGGTACCATCATTCTTCAGGGATACCTAGAAACAGCAGTATGGCACCATCATCCTTCAGGGATACCTAGAAACAGCAGTATGGTACCATCATTCTTCAGGGATACCTAGAAACAGCAGTATGGTACCATCATTCTTCAGGGCTACCTAGAAACAACATTATGGTGCCATCATTCTTCAGGAATACCTAGAGACAGCAGTATGGTGCCATCATTCTTCAGGGATACCTAGAAACAGCAGTATGGTACCATCATTCTTCAGGGATACCTGGAAACAACAGTATGGTACCATCATTCTTCAGGGATACCTAGAAACAGCAGTATGGTACCATCATCCTTCAGGGATACCTAGAAACAGCAGTATGGTACCATCATTCTTCAGGGATACTTAGAAACAGCAGTATGGTACCATCATTCTTCAGGGATACCTAGAAACAGCAGTATGGTACCATCATTCTTCAGGGATACCTAGAAACAGCAGTATGGTACCATCATTCTTCAGGGATACCTAGAAACAGCAGTATGGTACCATCATTCTTCAGGGATACTTAGAAACAGCAGTATGGTACCATCATTCTTCAGGGATACCTAGAAACAGCAGTATGGTACCATCATTCTTCAGGGATACCTAGAAACAGCAGTATGGTGCCATCATTCTTCAGGGATACCTAGAAACAGCAGTATGGTACCATCATTCTTCAGGGATACCTGGAAACAACAGTATGGTACCATCATTCTTCAGGGATACCTAGAAACAGCAGTATGGTACCATCATCCTTCAGGGATACCTAGAAACAGCAGTATGGTACCATCATTCTTCAGGGATACTTAGAAACAGCAGTATGGTACCATCATTCTTCAGGGATACCTAGAAACAGCAGTATGGTACCATCATCCTTCAGGGATACCTAGAAACAGCAGTATGGTACCATCATCCTTCAGGGATACCTAGAAACAGCAGTATGGTACCATCATTCTTCAGTGATACCTGGAAACAGCAGTATGGTACCATCATTCTTCAGTGATACCTAGAAACAGCAGTATGGTACCATCATTCTTCAGGGATACCTGGAAACAGCAGTATGGTACCATCATTCTTCAGGGATACCTAGAAACAGCAGTATGGTACCATCATCCTTCAGGGATACCTAGAAACAGCAGTATGGTACCATCATTCTTCAGGGATACCTAGAAACAACAGTATGGTACCATCATTCTTCAGGGATACCTAGAAACAACAGTATGGTACCATCATTCTTCAGGGATACCTAGAAACAGCAGTATGGTACCATCATCCTTCAGGGATACCTAGAAACAGCAGTATGGTACCATCATTCTTCAGGGATACCTAGAAACAGCAGTATGGTACCATCATTCTTCAGGGATACCTAGAAACAGCAGTATGGTACCATCATTCTTCAGGGATACCTAGAAACAACAGTATGGTACCATCATCCTTCAGGGATACCTAGAAACAGCAGTATGGTACCATCATTCTTCAGGGATACCTAGAAACAACAGTATGGTACCATCATTCTTCAGGTATACCTAGAAACAACAGTATGGTACCATCATTCTTCAGGGATACCTAGAAACAGCAGTATGGTACCATCATCCTTCAGGGATACCTAGAAACAGCAGTATGGTACCATCATTCTTCAGGGATACCTAGAAACAGCAGTATGGTACCATCATCCTTCAGGGATACCTAGAAACAGCAGTATGGTACCATCATTCTTCAGGGATACCTAGAAACAACAGTATGGTACCATCATCCTTCAGGGATACCTAGAAACAGCAGTATGGTACCATCATTCTTCAGGGATACCTAGAAACAACAGTATGGTACCATCATTCTTCAGGGATACCTAGAAACAACAGTATGGTACCATCATTCTTCAGGGATACCTAGAAACAGCAGTATGGTACCATCATCCTTCAGGGATACCTAGAAACAGCAGTATGGTACCATCATTCTTCAGGGATACCTAGAAACAGCAGTATGGTACCATCATCCTTCAGGGATACCTAGAAACAGCAGTATGGTACCATCATTCTTCAGGGATACCTAGAAACAACAGTATGGTACCATCATCCTTCAGGGATACCTAGAAACAGCAGTATGGTACCATCATTCTTCAGGGATACCTAGAAACAGCAGTATGGTACCATCATTCTTCAGGGATACCTAGAAACAGCAGTATGGTACCATCATTCTTCAGTGATACCTAGAAACAACAGTATGGTACCATCATTCTTCAGGGATACCTAGAAACAGCAGTATGGTACCATCATCCTTCAGGGATACCTAGAAACAGCAGTATGGTACCATCATTCTTCAGGGATACCTAGAAACAGCAGTATGGTACCATCATTCTTCAGGGATACCTAGAAACAGCAGTATGGTACCATCATTCTTCAGGGATACCTAGAAACAGCAGTATGGTACCATCATTCTTCAGTGATACCTAGAAACAACAGTATGGTACCATCATTCTTCAGGGATACCTAGAAACAGCAGTATGGTACCATCATTCTTCAGGGATACCTAGAAACAGCAGTATGGTACCATCATCCTTCAGGGATACCTAGAAACAGCAGTATGGTACCATCATTCTTCAGGGATACCTAGAAACAGCAGTATGGTACCATCATCCTTCAGGGATACCTAGAAACAGCAGTATGGTACCATCATTCTTCAGGGATACCTAGAAACAACAGTATGGTACCATCATCCTTCAGGGATACCTAGAAACAGCAGTATGGTACCATCATTCTTCAGGGATACCTAGAAACAGCAGTATGGTACCATCATTCTTCAGTGATACCTAGAAACAACAGTATGGTACCATCATCCTTCAGGGATACCTAGAAACAGCAGTATGGTACCATCATTCTTCAGGGATACCTAGAAACAACAGTATGGTACCATCATCCTTCAGGGATACCTAGAAACAGCAGTATGGTACCATCATTCTTCAGGGATACCTAGAAACAACAGTATGGTACCATCATCCTTCAGGGATACCTAGAAACAGCAGTATGGTACCATCATTCTTCAGGGATACCTAGAAACAACAGTATGGTACCATCATCCTTCAGGGATACCTAGAAACAGCAGTATGGTACCATCATTCTTCAGGGATACCTAGAAACAGCAGTATGGTACCATCATTCTTCAGGGATACCTAGAAACAGCAGTATGGTACCATCATCCTTCAGGGATACCTAGAAACAGCAGTATGGTACTATCATTCTTCAGGGATACCTAGAAACAACAGTAAACAGCAGCGTAACATTCCAAACCATAGTTTAAGTTAGACAGTTCAATATTAGAAGTTTGAATCCTCTCTGAAGATGCATTCTCAAGCTATCGTACATGAAGACCCGATAATAAGGCGAACCTTCCTCACGTCAGAGACACCAGCAGTGAAAGTTTCAAGCTTATCGGAAAAGGCGTTCTCCAGAAACCTCGAATATAAAAATATTACAACAGGTATCCCTCTTACGAGAATTCTTAATAATTTGTAAGAGTGTAGGTATATTGGTATAATTGGTATACTGATATGCCTTTGATATACCTGTGACCAGTCTCGAGGTATTATTGTTTGGTGCTTGCCTGGTCAACCAGGCTGTTGCCGCTGGTGGCTAACTGGCCAATATATCCATCACAGCCTGGCTGATCTTGCACCTGGTGTAGGTACTTGTGTCATGAAATGTTAAGCTACCAGTAACACAGGTAACCTGCAGGTAAGTCCAGGTTACCTGAAGACGAGTACTAGGGTCACTGCCCCCGCCGCCCGGTCCTAGACCAGACTGTAAATTATTAGAAATAAATCCATATAAGTTATGATGTGTAAACGAAAGAGGCTGGTGGTGTTGGTGGTGCCCATGTATGGTAGCACCACCAGCGGTGGTGACCATGTATGGTAGCACCACCAGCGGTGGTGACCATGTATGGTAGCACCACCAGCACTAGGCTAAACCCATTACCATATGTAGTCACCACTCCTTCCTGTCTCTAACACCACCCCATGCCTCTCTAACACCACCCCTGCCTCTTTAGCACCACCTCTGCCTCTCTAATACCACCCCCTGCCTCTCTAACACCACCCCTGCCTCTTTAGCACCACCTCTGCCTCTTTAGCACCACCTCTGCCTCTCTAATACCACCCCCTGCCTCTCTAATACGACCCCCTGCCTCTCTAACACCACCCCTGCCTCTATAACACCACCCCTGCCTCTCTAACACCACCCCCTGCCTCTCTAACACCACCTCCTGCCTCTCTAACACCACCCCTGCCTCTCTAACACCACCCCCTGCCTCTCTAACACCACCCCTGCCTCTCTAACACCACCCCTGCCTCTCTAACACCACCCCTGCCTCTCTAACACCACCCCTGCCTCTCTAACACCACCACTGCCTCTCTAACACCACCCCTTGCCTCTCTGGCACCACCCCTGCCTCTCTAACACCACCCCTGCCTCTCTAACACCACCCCCTGCCTCTAACACCACCCCCTGCCTCTCTAACACCACCCCTCCCTCTGTAACACCATCCCCTGCCAATGTATCACCACCCCTGCCTCTCCAACACCACCCCCTGCCTCTCCAACACCACCCCCTGCCTCTCTAACACCACCCCCTGCCTCTGTAAAACCACCCCTGCCACTCCAACACCACCCCTGCCTCTCTAACACCACCCCCTGCCTCTCTAACACCACCCCTGCCTCTCCAACACCACCCCCTGCCTCTCCAACACCACCCCCTGCCTCTCCAACACCACCCCTGCCTCTCTAACACCACCCCCTGCCTCTCCAACACCACCCCTGCCTCTCCAACACCACCCCCTGCCTCTCCAACACCCCCCCTGCCTCTCTAACACCACCCCCGGCCTCTCCAACACCACCACCTGCCTCTCCAACACCACCCCCTGCCTCTCCAACACCACCCCTGCCTCTCCAACACCACCCCTCTGCCTCTCCAACACCACCCCTGCCTCTCCAACACCACCCCCTGCCTCTCCAACGCCCCCCCTGCCTCTCCAACACCACCCCCTGCCTCTCCACCACCCCTGCCACCCCCTGCCTCTCCAACACCACCCAGCCTCTCCAACACCACCCCCTGCCTCTCCAAACACCACCCCTGCCTCTCCAACACCACCCCCTGCCTCTCCAACACCACCCTGCCTCTCCAACACCACCCCCTGCCTCTCCAACACCACCCTGCCTCTCCACACCACCACACCCCTGCCTCTCCAACACCACCCCTGCCTCTCCAACACCACAACACCCCCTGCCTCTCCAACACCACCCTGCCTCTCCAACACCACCCTGCCTCTCCAACACCACCCTGCCTCTCCAACACCACCCCTGCCTCTCCAACACCCCCTGCCTCTCCTACACCACCCTGCCTCTCCAACACCACCCCTGCCTCTCCAACACCACCCCTGCCTCTCCAACACCACCCTGCCTCTCCAACACCACCCTGCCTCTCCAACACCACCCTGCCTCTCCAACACCACCCCCTGCCTCTCCAACACCACCCCCTGCCTCTCCAAAACCACCCCTGCCTCTCCAACACCACCCCCTGCCTCTCCAACACCACCCCCTGCCTCTCCAACACCACCCCTGCCTCTCCAACACCACCCTGCCTCTCCAACACCACCCCTGCCTCTCCAACACCACCCTGCCTCTCCAACACCACCCCTGCCTCTCCAACACCACCCTGCCTCTCCAACACCACCCCTGCCTCTCCAACACCACCCTGCCTCTCCAACACCACCCCTGCCTCTCCAACACCACCCTGCCTCTCCAACACCACCCCTGCCTCTCCAACACCACCCTGCCTCTCCAACACCACCCTGCCTCTCCAACACCACCCCTGCCTCTCCAACACCACCCTGCCTCTCCAACACCACCCCTGCCTCTCCAACACCACCCTGCCTCTCCAACACCACCCCTGCCTCTCCAACACCACCCTGCCTCTCCAACACCACCCCTGCCTCTCCAACACCACCCTGCCTCTCCAACACCACCCATGCCTCTCCAACACCACCCTGCCTCTCCAACACCACCCCTGCCTCTCCAACACCACCCTGCCTCTCCAACACCACCCCTGCCTCTCCAACACCACCCTGCCTCTCCAACACCACCCTGCCTCTCCAACACCACCCCTGCCTCTCCAATACCACCCTGCCTCTCCAACACCACCCTGCCTCTCCAACACCACCCTGCCTCTCCAACACCACCCCTGCCTCTCCAACACCACCCTGCCTCTCCAACACCACCCCCTGCCTCTCCAACACCACCCCCTGCCTCTCCAACACCACCCTGCCTCTCCAACACCACCCTGCCTCTACAACACCACCCCCTGCCTCTCCAACACCACCCTGCCTCTCCAACACCACCCCCTGCCTCTCCAACACCACCCCTGCCTCTCCAACACCACCCCTGCCTCTCCAACACCACCCCCTGCCTCTCCAACACCACCCCCTGCCTCTCCAACACCACCCCCTGCCTCTCCAACACCACACCCCTGCCTCTCCAACATCATCCCCTGCCTCTCCAACACCACCCCTGCCTCTCCAACACCACCCCCTGCCTCTCCAACACCACCCCTGCCTCTCTAACACCACCCCCTGCCTCTCCAACACCACCCCTGCCTCTCCAACACCACCCCCTGCCTCTCCAACACCACCCCTGCCTCTCCAACACCACCCCCTGCCTCTCCAACACCACCCCCTGCCTCTCTAACACCACCCCCTGCCTCTCCAACACCACCCCCTGCCTCTCCAACACCACCCCCTGCCTCTCCAACACCACCCCCTGCCTCTCTAACACCACCCCCGGCCTCTCCAACACCCCCCCCGGCCTCTCCAAACACAACACCCCCTGCCTCTCCAACACCACCCTGCCTCTCCAACACCACCCCTGCCTCTCCAACACCACCCCTGCCTCTCCAACACCACCCCCTGCCTCTCCAACACCACCCCCTGCCGCTCCAACACCACCCCCTGCCACTCCACACACCCCTGCCTCTCCAACACCACCCCTGCCTCTCCAACACCACCCCTGCCTCTCCAACACCACCCCCTGCCTCTCCAACACCACCCCCTGCCTCTCCAACACCACCCCCTGCCTCTCCAACACCACCCCAGCCTCGCCAACACCACCCCTGCCTCTCCAACACCACCCCTGCCTCTCCAACACCACCCCCTGCCTCTCCAACACCACCCCCTGCCTCTCCAACACCACCCCCTGCCTCTCCAACACCACCCCCTGCCTCTCCAACACCACCCCCTGCCTCTCCAACACCACCCCTGCCTCTCCAACACCACCCCCTGCCTCTCCAACACCCCCCCTGCCTCTCCAACACCACCCCTGCCTCTCCAACACCACCCCCTGCCTCTCCAACACCACCCTGCCTCTCCAACACCACCCCCTGCCTCTCCAACACCACCCCCTGCCTCTCCAACACCACCCCCTGCCTCTCCAACACCACCCCCTGCCTCTCCAACACCACCCTGCCTCTCCAACACCACCCCCTGCCTCTCCAACACCACCCCCTGCCTCTCCAACACCACCCCCTGCCTCTCCAACACCACCCCCTGCCTCTCCAACACCACCCTGCCTCTCCAACACCACCCCCTGCCTCTCCAACACCACCCCTGCCTCTCCAACACCACCCCCTGCCTCTCCAACACCACCCCTGCCTCTCCAACACCACCCCCTGCCTCTCCAACACCACCCCTGCCTCTCCAACACCACCCCTGCCTCTCCAACACCACCCCTGCCTCTCCAACACCACCCTGCCTCTCCAACACCACCCCTGCCTCTCCAACACCACCCCTGCCTCTCCAACACCACCCCTGCCTCTCCAACACCACCCCCTGCCTCTCCAACACCACCCTGCCTCTCCAACACCACCCCCTGCCTCTCCAACACCACCCCTGCCTCTCCAACACCACCCCCTGCCTCTCCAACACCACCCCTGCCTCTCCAACACCACCCCTGCCTCTCCAACACCACCCCTGCCTCTCCAACACCACCCCTGCCTCTCCAACACCACCCCCTGCCTCTCCAACACCCCCCCTGCCTCTCCAACACCACCCCCTGCCTCTCCAACACCACCCTGCCTCTCCAACACCACCCCTGCCTCTCCAACACCACCCCCTGGCTCTCCAACACCACCCCTGCCTCTCCAACACCACCCCCTGCCTCTCCAACACCACCCCTGCCTCTCCAACACCACCCCTGCCTCTCCAACACCACCCCCTGCCTCTCCAACACCACCCCAGCCACTCCAACACCACCCCTGCCTCTCCAACACCACCCCTGCCTCTCCAACACCACCCCTGCCTCTCCAACACCACCCCTGCCTCTCCAACACCACCCCTGCCTCTCCAACACCACCCTGCCTCTCCAACACCACCCCCTGCCTCTCCAACACCATCCTTCACTGTCCCCGCCTCATCTTCCAACCTTTATTCTTTTAAAACCTTCGATGGATTTACAGATTTTTTTTTCACTCCCGTAGTCCGGCCCTGGGCCAGCCTAGTGCTGGCTTTGTCAACCAGGCTGGCGGCCTGCTGGTCCAGGTGTTCATCACAGCCTGGTTGATCTGGCACTTGGTGGACATACTTGCCCAGTTTCCTCTTGAAGACTTCTAAACTTGTTTCTGATAAAACTGTTGACTACTCTTATGGCCATGAATGTTGATATAGTGTTCTCTTATTGTGCCCACCACACCCCTGCTTTTCACTGGGTTTATTTTACACTTCCTCCCATATCTCTCACTCCAGTACTGTGTTATGGTAGTGTATAGAACTGAGAGAAGGCCCTCAAGTACTCTCCAGGTATATCATGTATTTCTCTCCTCCACTGCCCTGAACGGGGCCGTCAACACTGAACAATACTCTGAGTGAGAGAGCACTGTTAACACTAATATTTCTGTAGTATTATATACATGGGTTAGCCTAGTTGATCAGGCCCTGATCCATCGGGAGGCCTGGTCATGGACCGGGCCGCGGGGGCGTTGATCCCCGGAATAACCTCCAGGTAACCTCCAGGTTAATATATTATAGTCACGGTCCCTGTCAACCCTGCGCATGCGCTGACATATTTTTTCTTACTTCTCAGTAGACCTAGTAAGTAAATTTATTTAAGTATACACAAATACAGTTATACAGATTATCATACATAGCAACATATGTGTAGAGAACCCAAGATAACCCCAAAAAAAAGTCAAAAGTGACTTATTTATATTGGAGAGGCGGACGCGGGCAGGCTGGGCTCTCCAAGTACTGTAATACCATTAATAATGCCTCATATAACATTCCACAAGTGTTTGTCTTTGCTACCATCAGTGCCAAGTACCCGATGATAGTACAAGTGATGTGAATAGTGTCACCAATGGCACTATTTTCCTCGTTCTATTTGCTAATCCTCTTGCGTTTTCTATACGGTGCCCCTTTTAAGTTCTTCATTCATGGCATACTTCAGCAACTGGAACTCATAACCACTGAACGACGTGTTGTTCTCCGCTGCTCGCCGGAAAACATTGTCTTCTTGCAGTTTTTCAGTGTCTTTCACCTGTGTGATTTTTCTTGTTCATTTTGGTCTCAACCTCAAATTAAAATGTGAAAATGTGGCGAGTGTTTGTGTAAATGTTCGCTATGAGGATAAGAAACACTTCAAAAAAAAAAACACGATACAGGTGGGATTAGAACCCATGGCAGACCAGTGCGTAAGCTACTGGACCAGTTGGCTACAGTAGATTCATCCAACTTGGTATATTTATACACCATAGGGAGGTTTGCATGGGCCACCACTGTAACCACAAATGCAAATTTTTACAGACGTGTCATCAGCCGGCGGGAGATTCATCTGCCGTGAGTTCGATCCCTACCCGTACAGTAGTTTATATACAATCATGTCATTACTATTTAGTGAAACATTAGATGGATTTTGCTCTCTTCACTACCACTTTACGTTCCAGTTGTCAGGAAGTTGAATATCCATATATCAACTTTCCTGCTATATCTACCGCCCATTATTTCATGTACAATTATCCCAGTGTCACATTTATCAAACATCTTCGTAAAATCCGTGTAGATCACATCAGTATTTTTTCTCCCAACGTCTCCAAAATTCTGTCATAGTGGTTCAGTAGACGTGACATATATAATCTTTATTTCTTAAATTCGTGTTGGCGTGGGTAGTGCACACTGTTTCATACAACAAAGTTTGTAATCTGCCGTCTTATCATTCTCAAGAACTTCCATGGTATGTGATGTTAGGCCTACTGGTCTGTAATATTTGCCTGGTGCTCTACTGCCTTGGTTCAAGAGACCTATGTCTGCACTTCTGACCTCAGGTATTTCACCTAGATCTAAATTATTTCTCCAAAGAATATCTAGTTCTTGTGTTACTGGTATTTTGTACTGTATAAAAAAGTAACTCCGTAAGTCAGGTCCAGGTGCTGCATGACTGCCCATAAGTCAGGTCCAGGTGCTGCATGACTGCCCATAAGTCAGGTCCAGGTGCTGCATGACTGCCCATAAGTCAGGTCCAGGTGCTGCATGACTGCCCATAAGTCAGGTCCAGGTGCTGCATGACTGCCCATAAGTCAGGTCCAGGTGCTGCATGACTGCCCATATTTTCTGTTTCATTTTTGAATTCTACGGGATTAGTGCTTATGCTAATTATTATTGGTTCCTATATATTTTTATTAACAAGTCGGCCATTTCCCACTGAATCAGGTGACCCAAAAAAAGGAGAGAGAGTTTCATGATTCACTCCATCACTGTCTTGCCAGAAGCGCACTTACACTACAGTTATAAAACTGTAACATTGCACTCTGAAGGAGGGGTGTTAGACACTGTACTTCCCACCTCCAGGACTCAAGTCCAGTCTGCCGGTTTCCCTGAATCCCTTCATGGTACTTTGCTCACACTCCAACAGTACAAGTCATAAAAACCATTTGTCTCCACTTACTCCTAACATGCTCACGCATGCTTGCTCGAAATCTAAACTCCTCGCACACAAAGCCTCCGCTACCCCCTCCAACCTTTCCTAGGCCGACCCCAACCCAGCTTTAGTTCCACTACAGATTTATACGCTCTCAAAGTCATTCTATTTCGTTCCATCCTCTCTAAATGTCCATACCACCTCAAACTGCATTTCCCATTCTGCCTTCCCTCTTTCAGTGGGATGCTCAGTATTGTCACTGGTCTTTCAGTGGGATGCTCAGTATTGTCACTGGTCTTTCAGTGGGATGCTCAGTATTGTCACTGGTCTTTCAGTGGGATGCTCAGTATTGTCACTGGTCTTTCAGTGGGATGCTCAGTATTGTCACTGGTCTTTCAGTGGGATGCTCAGTATTGTCACTGGTCTTTCAGTGGGATGCTCAGTATTGTCACTGGTCTTTCAGTGGGATGCTCAGTATTGTCACTGGTCTTTCAGTGGGATGCTCAGTATTGTCACTGGTCTTTCAGTGGGATGCTCAGTATTAATATCACTGATCATTCAGAATATCACACAGTCCTTCATTATCAGTATATCAACCTTCTGTCATTAATGGACCAATTCTACAAGAAGTTCTTAACGTGAATGTATCCATATACGTGTGAATAAATATTTGGGACTTCTAGCAACATCCAGGAGAACCTTCTGTTCTCTCTGTGTTTCTTCAGTCTGACACAAAACCTTAAGTTTCTGTATCAACTTGGTAACCTTTCTACAACGTTCATCATTCCTTCGTTATAACATAATTCACATTTTTAAGACACTGAGTAACCCCTTTTCTTAGTACATTCTTCTATGTTCTCTGTCTATATATGATCTTTGAGTTTTTCTCAGTGATACATATTATACACAGACATTGTATGTCTGTGTATTCAGTTTTCTCAAGCACTGGTCAGGGTTCAGGATGTTCATGACTGTTTCCCAGGATATGTCTTATAATTTCCCAGGATATGTCTTATAATTTCCCAGGATATGTCTTATAATTTCCCAGGATATGTCTTATAATTTCCCAGGATATGTCTTATAATTTCCCAGGATATGTCTTATAATTTCCCAGGATATGTCTTATAATTTCCCAAGATATGTCTTATAATTTCCCAGGATATGTCTTATAATTTCCCAGGATATGTCTTATAATTTCCCAGGATATGTCTTATAATTTCCCAAGATATGTCTTATAATTTCACAGGATATGTCTTATAATTTCCCAGGATATGTCTTATAATTTCCCAGGATATGTCTTATAATTTCCCAGGATATGTCTTATAATTTCCCAGGATATGTCTTATAATTTCCCCGGATATGTCTTATAATTTCCCAGGATATGTCTTATAATTTTCCAAGATATGTCTTATAATTCTTTATTTTGTCTCAACCAATTTTCTGTCTGAAGTTAAAGTTACTTAACATCTCTTTTAGGCTGACAGTACTACACTATTACCAGGCTGACAGTACTCCTGTACCAGTATCAGGCTGACAGTAGTCCAGCACTACTACCAGGCTGAGAGTACTCCTGTACCAGTATCAGGTTGACAGTACTCCAGCACTACTACCAGGCTGACAGTACTCCACCACTATTACCAGGCTGACAGTCCTTCTGTACCAGTATCAGGCTGACAGTACTCCAGCACTACTACCAGGCTTACAGTACTCCAGCACTACTACCAGGTTGACAGTACTCCAGCACTATTACCAGGCTGACAGTATTCCAGCACTACTGCCAGGCTGACAGTACTCCAGCACTACTACCAGGCTGACAGTACTCCAGCACTATTATCAGGCTTACAGTACTCCAGCATTACTGCCAGGCTGACAGTACTCCAGCACTACTACCAGGCTGACAGTACTCCAGCACTACTACCAGGCTTACAGTACTCCAGCACTACTACCAGGCTGACAGTACTCCAGCACTACTACCAGGCTGACAGTACTCCAGCACTATTACCAGGCTGACAGTACTCCAGCACTACTGCCAGGCTGATAGTACTCCAGCACTACTACCAGGCTGACAGTACTCCAGCACTACTACCAGGCTGACAGTACTCCAGCACTACTACCAGGCTTACAGTACTCCAGTACTACTACCAGTCTGACAGTGCTCCAGCACTATTACCAGGCTGACAGTACTCCAGCACTACTGCCAGGCTGACAGTACTCCAGCACTACTACCAGGCTGACAGTACTCCAGCACTACTACCAGGCTGACAGTACTCCAGCACTACTACCAGGCTGACAGTACTCCAGCACTACTACCAGGCTGACAGTACTCCAGCACTATTACCAGGCTGACAGTACTCCAGCACTATTACCAGGCTGACAGTCCTCCTGTACCAGTATCAGGCTTACAGTACTCCAGCACTACTACCAGGTTGACAGTACTCCAACACCAATATCAGGCTGACAGTACTCCAGCACTAATATCAGGCTGACAGTACTCCAGTACCAATATCTGGCTGACAGTACTCCAGTACCAGTATCAGGCTGGCAATACTCCAGCACTAATACCAAGCTTACATTACTCCAGTATCAATACCAGGCTGACAGCACTTTAGCACAACCACCAGACCGACAGTATTTCAGAACTACCAGGCTGACAGTACTTCAGCACTACTACCAGACTGACAGCACTCCAGCACTACTACCAGATGACAGTACCCCAGTATCAGTACCAGGCTGACAGTACCTCAGCACCACTACCAGGCCGACAGTGCCTCAGCACCACTACCAGGCTGACAGTACCTCAGCACCACTACCAGGCCGACAGCACCTCAGCACCACTACCAGGCAGACAGTACTCCAGTATTACTAGCAGGCTGAGAGTATTTTAGTAATATTACCAGGCTGACAGTACTGCAACATTACCAGGCTGACAGTACTGCAACACTACCAGGCCAACAGCACTGCAACACTGCCTGGTTGACAGTACTGCAACACTACCAGGCTGACAGTACTGCACCACTACCAGGCTTGTAGTCCAACAGGTTGAAAGTACTGCAGCAACAGTACGACGCTGACAGTCCTCAACACTGTTACAACAGCATCTGAGACCAACATCATCACAACGGTAGCCAGGGAACAACAGACAGTCACGGGCGTTACCCCTTAAACACAGATATTGCCGTTGATAACAGTAATTGAAGAGGTGATCCTTCACAGGAGAAGAGAAACCTGGGTTATCAGTGGAGCTGTCAGGGCAGGAGGCAGTGGGAGGCAGCTAGCAGACAAGATAACTAGTTCTCTTGTCCTTAACAAAGTGTGGCCTGGTAGGTGATAACCTCTGCTAACTTAATGGGATTTAAAGTTGTTGTTGGTTGACTGTGGTGTCAGCTACACTGACGATGATTGCTGGTGGTTCACTGTGGTGTCAGCCACATTGACGATGATTGTTGGTGGTTGACTTAACAGTGTAATCCTTGTTTAGTACATAGATTCGTAATACATTTATAGAGATTCTCCCTGCCAAGCCTCGCTGCATCCTGTGCATGTGCCGATAGAGATCTTCCTCACTTCTTGATAGGCCTACAGATAGGCAGACATGCTCAGGCTGGGCTCTCCAAGTATTCACAATAATAATGCCTCCGTACAACAGTCTACAATGTTTCCCTTGCTACCATCTCCCTTACAAGAGCCCCAACGATAAATGGCGGCAGCGGTGGGATGTAGCCCCTACTGTGCTGCCGTAATACAGGTTCCACATTACTTTACTATGACACGGCATTACCCAACCATAGACTCGGTCTAAGCCTCCTCGTCTTAGAGTGGACACGGATATAGTCAATGTTTCATCGGCCGGCACTTTCTGCCAGAAGTCTGAGGAGTTTCCCCATCATACCATTCTGGGTCTACCAGCTTGGATCCAAGATCTGTCATACCACTGCAGAGTATGAAATTTGGATTAAGTCCTTACAGACTTGTGCATTCTCTAATAACGTAACCAAGTGCTCAGCCACTAGTAATCGTGTCATTCCTGTCTGGAATCCCATACCTACAACCTTGTGCATTCAGGATAGTGTGCAGTCGCCTCCCGTGTCAGAGAAACCTCAGACAACCTTGGTTGTCTGAGGCTACTCATCCTAGTAGTAGTTCCTCCGCAGTGAACGTCTTGTCGGGAAATGACTATTTGCAACAAGTCATGCCATCTCTTGTTGATGTCATAGGCCATCTGCAGAAAGACGTTTCTGTTGCGGCTAGTGCCCTTACTAGAGTGTCCATTGTTGTCCTTCGTGTTCCAGATGGTGATGTCTTAGATGACAGTTATTCTCGTAAGGCTACTTGTATGTCAAGTCATCCTTACATGTTGTAAGAGATAACAAGATCCATTTCTTTCTTGCTAATACCTTTGGTCAGAGAGTCTGTCTCAGACTCTCTGACCTGTATAATGTTGGGGTAGAGGACGAGTTGTCACCAGACCAGAAGGTCTGTGCTATTTCAACTGGGGAGATTCCATCCACTCCACCAGTAGAGGAAAAAGACTTAGTTCTCACTGACTTCCAGATGAACTTACAAGTTTGTTGCATCTGTTGAACAAACACTGTAGAGCCATTGCTTTATGAGATGAGAAGACAGATTTAAACAAACCTGCTGCCCCACTGTATTCCACTTGAACCTGGAACTAGACATATTTATGTAGCTGTGTACAGAATGTCTCATCTGCAGTTGCTGTCACAGAAGAACTAGTCAATAAGATGCTTAATGGCATCATTTTACATAGTAATTCACCCCAGAATATTGCCCTTGATCCTAGTGCTTAAGAAGGACAGTATTTGGCACCTGGTGATTGACTTTAGAAAGTTGAATGCTAAAACATACCAGATAGTTTCCCACTTGCTGTACTTGCTGGTCATTTATGTAATATTGGAGATAAAGTCTTATTACAAGGGTTTGGCAAGTCACTTCATGAGAACAGCCAAGAGTTTACCACCTTTTCCACTCCTACAGGTCATTATCATTTCCTCAGAATGACTTTTGGGTTAAGGTCATCCCCTATCATATTTTCGAAGCTTATGACGAACATATTTAAAGGCCTCATAGATAATGCACTCATGGTGTACTTAGATGATGCAACTGTCATGTCTGAAGACATGGAGACGCATCTCAAAAGATCAAAGATCAAGTTTCTTGGTCACATAGTCACACCTAAAAAAATTCCTTCTCCAAAAACTGTTGATGCTGTAAGATCTTTTGTGGACTTAGCAGGTTTTTAATTGCCAATTTTTCTTGTACAGCAGCTCCTCTGAGTTACTTAAGAAAGATGCTGCTCCTTTTGCTTTGACCTTCCATCAAGAAAGAGTATTCCAAACTCTCAAAGAAAGGAAACTTCTGATCCTATTTTGAAATTTGCAGATTTTTCAAAGCCATTTTATCAAACAACAGATACTAGTTCTATTTGCATAGGTGCTGCCCTAGTTCCGAAGACTGACGGGAAGTACACTGCCATTGCATCTGCTAGCAGTGTCCTTGCAAAGGCTGAACAAAATTATGTAGTAACTCGCCAAGAAGCATTAGCAATAGTATGGTGTTTAAAACACTTCTGAGACATATATCAGTACCGTATTCATGTCTTGACAGATCATGTTCCAATAATTCCTTTATTCCAGAATAAACAACCAGCTGGAAGATTAGCCAGATGGTCCCTGACTGTTTAAGAGTCTAAATCAACCTTCAAACACTTCCCAGGCAAATCAAACATAGTTGCAGATGATTTAATCAGACACATTAGTACAGTCATAGAAGATCCTCCATACAGTGCCGAGGATGTAATAATGTTCAAAGAACAGATACTATATCGTTTGGTGTGATTCGATTCCTTCCGGAGGAAGATCGAACTCTGTGAAACCACCGATCTGGGTACTCCTAATAGAAAAGTACATCAGATAGTAATTCCATAGTCACTAGTGAATGGAAGCTCCATCTCCCTTACAAGAACCCCCACGATAGACTGTGGTGTCAGCCACACTGATGATAATTGGTGGTGGATGACTTGTGTCAGCCACACTGACGATGTTGGTGGCTGACTGTTGTGTCAGCCACACTCACGATGTTGGTGGCTGACTGTGGTGTCAGACACAATGACAACGCTTGTTGGTGCTGGAAAGTGTGATTACTGAACGTTCTCGTGCCCACACACACATGTAGCTGTAGATAACACCATCACCAGACACTTGTGCAACATTTGGACATCTCTATTCTGGAAATGTTTTGGCAGCCAGTGGCTTCTTCAGTCTGATATAGAGAAGAACGCTGGAAGATGAGTAGTAGTTTGAGATAATCAGTCCCTCAGCCTGGACTCGATGTGTTCAGTCCATCTGTCTTGATAAAAGTGTACTGGTGACTCACCTGTGAAGCAACAGTTCAAGAGGAAATTTTGAGATTTTCTCTGAATACGTCGTCTTTGTGTCTGGCTTAATATAGTTTGGGTTCATTTCTTCTCAGAAGAGTTTGCTACCGACTTCTGGCAACCATCCAGTTGCGGTGTTACGCTGCAACTCTCGTCAGTGCTACAACAGCTGTTGTTCGGTAAGGCTATTCCTGCAAGCATGCTCTGTCAGTGAATGTTGTTTTACCCAACTCTCCCCTTCAATTCATGATTACTGCTGAAATTCATGATAGATGTTACACCTAGGAAGCGTGCAAGTATTGTACCTCTTACAAAACATGATGATTCGAGTATCAGACAGATCGCCGAAAATTTGAGCCTAACAAAGTGAACTGTTGGTCAGATTCTGAAGACAGCTGATGACACTGGTGACTGTAGATTATTATGGGAGAGCGCTAAACCCGTAGGATTACACAGCGCATGTGGGGGGGGGATGGAAAGTATTCAGGTTTAATTCAGGGAACTGGAACAAAGATTCAATTCCCTTGATCAAGAGCCCCTCACCAACATCAAGGAAGAACCTCCCTTCAGGGGTGTTTGTGGAGCACTGCGACGAAGACAACAAAAATCTCAAGATAACAAGGTTATCATAAGAAATAGTGTGAAAGATCCCAAGAAAACCAGTAAAGATCTACTAAGAAATTTAGCTTCAGCTGCTGTAAATGTTGATTCTTCAACTGTTTGATGAAGGTTCCTTGAAGCTGGCAAAACTGCCAGAAAGCCGGTAAAGAAGCAATTATTGACTGCTGCTATGAAGAAAAAACAGCTGTGGTGGGCACTTGATCACAAGGGCTGGACAACACATGAATGGAGAAAAGTTATGTTTATCAGATGTGGAGCATTTCCAAGTACAGATCAGTGGTAGTGAGATGGAGCAAAGGTGAACCTCTTCAGAATGGACACCTTCAACAAGCGTCAAAACACACACCTAAGATGTTTTGGGTTAGTTTTACGATGAACAGTGACAAATACAAGGTTTCCCATGTGGACAGAGACTTTCCTGATGTAGAAGGCGTATTCCAGCAGGATCTTCATCCATGCCACACTTCCAGAAAAATGCTGACATTCTTCAAAAAAAGTGGGCTAAACATTCTAAATTGGCCTGGAAACTCTCCTGACCTCAACCCAATTGAAAATCTATGAGCAATAACCAAACACAGGATCGCAAAACAGGACTTTTCAACTGTGAAGACGCTAACTGTTGTTATTAGCACCTGGTACCACGAAGAACAACTTGCCGAAATGTGTTCAACATTGGTTGATTCTACACCAAAGTGTGTCGCAATGCTTATAAAAGCAAAGGGTAGTCATACCTCTTATTAAATCAATTATCGTCATATCATTGCCTTGTATTTTTCAAAAAACATTAATTTTCCAAATATGTAAATTTATTATTTTATTTTATTATCACACTGGCCGATTCCCACCAAGGCAGGGTGGCCCGAAAAAGAAAAACTTTCACCATCATTCACTCCATCACTGTCTTGCCAGAAGGGTGCTTTACACTACAGTTTTTAAACTACAACATTAACACCCGTCCTTCAGAGTGCAGGCACTGTACTTCCCATCTCCAGGACTCAAGTCCGGCCTGCCGGTTTCCCTGAACCCCTTCATAAATGTTACTTTGCTCACACTCCAACAGCACGTCAAGTATTAAAATGTCTAATTTAATCACTGACCCAATTAATATGCACACTACTGTAAGTGCACTGGTGACTCACCTGCGAAGATGAGTGCACTGGTGACTCACCCGCGAAGATGAGTGCACTGGTGACTCACCTGCGAAGATGAGTGCATTGGTGACTCACCTGCGAAGATGAGTGCATTGGTGACTCACCTGCGAAGATGAGTGCACTGGTGACTCACCTGCGAAGATGAGTGCATTGGTGACTCACCTGCGAAGATGAGTGCATTGGTGACTCACCTGCGAAGATGAGTGCATTGGTGACTCACCTGCGAAGATGAGTGCATTGGTGACTCACCTGCGAAGATGAGTGCACTGGTGACTCACCTGCGAAGATGAGTGCACTGGTGACTCATACATAGTGTGTTGGTGAATATTGTATAAAAAAACGCTCCATATGTAATATAATTTTCCGTGATTAGTTCTGAAACCGGACGCGTATTGTTCATGGTGAGTCAGCGTGGCCAGGAGAGGAGAGTGATGTGTGTGTGTGTGTGTGTGTGTGTGTGTGTGTGTGTGTGTGTGTGTGTGTGTGTGTGTGTGTGTGTGTGTGTGTGTGTGTGTGTGTGTGTTAGTTACCATTTTGTCCTAGGCACATGTCGATTAGACACTAGGCCTGTTGTAGGTGTGTGTGTGTGTGTGTGTGTGTGTGTGTGTGTGTGTGTGTGTGTGTGTGTGTGTGTGTGTGTGTGTGTGTGTGTGTGTTAGTTACCATTTTGTCCTAGGCACATGTCGATTAGACGTGTGTATGTGTGTGTGAGTGTGTGTGTGTGTGTGTGTGTGTGTGTGTGTGTGTGTGTGTGTGTGTGTGTGTGTGTGTGTGTGTGTGTGTGTGTGTGTGTGTGTGTTAGTTAGTTACCATTTTGTCCTAGGCACATGTCGATTAGACACTAGGCCTGTTGTGTGTGTGTGTGTGTGTGTGTTAGTTACCATTTTGTCCTAGGCACATGTCGATTAGACGTGTGTATGTGTGTGTGAGTGTGTGTGTGTGTGTGTGTGTGTGTGTGTGTGTGTGTGTGTGTGTGTGTGTGTGTGTGTGTGTGTGTGTGTGTGTTAGTTAGTTACCATTTTGTCCTAGGCACATGTCGATTAGACGTGTGTATGTGTGTGTGAGTGTGTGTGTATGTGTGTGAGTGTGTGTGTATGTGTGTGTGTGTGTGTGTGTGTGTGTGTGTCAGTTTGTGGAGTGCAGCAGCTGCAGCAAGATGTCCTAAGACTTCACGGTTTGCTTTATGTACGGATGGTATTTTTTTGTTAGTTTATACCATAGGTTATTTTATTGATTTAAATGTTTACCTGTAAGACCCTAGTGTACAGAGGCCTGTTTAAGTTTTGGGGGAGTATTCGTGTGGTACACTAAGACAAAACAAGTGTCCATGGCCCAAGACTGTTCAACAGCCTCCCACTAACTATAAGGGGCATTACCAATAGAACCCTGGTTGTCTTCAAGAGGGAGCTGGACAGATACCTAAAGTCAGTGCCAGATCAGCCGGGCTGTGGTTCATACGTTGGACTACATGCAGCCAGCAGTAACCTCGTTGATCAGGCGCCCTGATCCACCAGGAAGCCTACTCATGGACTGGAATGCCATCCAGGTAGTGGTGTTTTTGCCTGCTGGTAGACAGACCGGCAGAAGGGGATGGAACACTGCAACAGGCCTACTGACCCATGCAAAGCAGGTCCATGTCCCCCTTCTCCCCGGATTAGCCCAACGACCCACCTAGTCAGGTCACTTCCACTTAAGGAAGGAGCACATCAGACCTAGTAGCACAAGCTAGTCAGGGCCAACTCACACCCACCCAGACCCACTCATGTATTTATCTAACCTATTTTTAAAACTACACAACGTTTTAGCGTCTATAACTGTACTTGGGAGTTTGTTCCACTCATTCACAACTCTATTACCAAACCAGTGCTTTCCTATATCCTTCCTGAATCTGAATTTTTCCAACTTGAAACCATTGCTGCGAGTCCTGTCTTGGCTGGAAATTTTCAGCACGCTATTTACATCCCCTTTATTTATTCCTGTTTTCCATTTATACACCTCGATCATATTTTCCCTAATTCTACGCCTTTCGAGAGAGTGCAGATTCAGGGCCCTCAGTCTGTCCTCATAGGGAAGATTTCTGATACATGGGATCATCTTTGTCATCCTCCTCTGTACGTTTTCCAGAGCATTTATATCCATTCTGTAATACTGTGACCAGAACTGAGCAGCATAATCTAAATGAGGCCTAACCAAGGATATATAGAGTTGAAGAACAACCTGAGGACTTCTATTATTTATACTTCTAGATATTAAGCCAAGGATTCTGTTAACTTTATTGCGAACACTTATGCACTGTTGTCTTGGTTTTAGATTACTGCTAACCAGAACTTCTAAATCCTTTTCACAATCCGTAATAAGATCTACATTTAGTTTATATGTGGCATGGTTATTTTCCTGTCCAACAATTAGAACTTTGCATTTGTCTATATAAAACTGCATCTGCCATTTCTCCGACCATTGCATCAGTCTATTCAAATTATCCTGGAGTGCTCTAGTGTCCTCATTAGAATGAACAGGCTGGCGTATTTTGGTGTCATCAGCAAATTTGCTTATGTCGCTATTTATTCCCTCATCTATGTCGTTTATGTAAATTGTGAACAACAACGGGCCCAACACTGATTCCTGCAGAGCACTGTTTGTGACGTGCCCCCATTCTGATTTCTCCCCATTTATGCAAACTCTCTGCTGCCTATCTATCAGCCATGCCTCTGTCCAGGAAAAAATTTCTCCTATTCCGTGTGCCTTAAGTTTCCTCAGTAGCCTCTGATGTGGAACTCTATCGAAAGCCTTACTGAAGTCCATATACACAATATCATAATCATTACCATGATCTACCTCCTCAAACACCTTAGTGAAAAAAGTTAGTAAATTCGCAAGACAGGAACGCCCCTTTGTAAAACCGTGTTGAGATTCATTAATCAGTTTATGCCTATCAAGATGGATACGAATTGCTTCGGCAATTATTGATTCCATAAATTTTCCCACTATGAAGGTAAGGCTTATTGGTCTATAGTTCGAAACCAAGGACCTGTCACCTGCCTTGTAAATGGGTATTACATTTGCCATTTTCCAGTTATCAGGCACTATGCCAGTTTGTAGTGATATGTTAAAAAGATTAGCCAAAGGTATGCTAAGTTCTTCTTTACATTCCTTTAACACCCTTGCAAACAGTTCATCAGGACCTGGGGATTTGTTAGGTTTTAAAGTCCCTATTTGTCTGAGGACCATGTCACTAGTTACCGCAATCGTGCATAATTTATTATCGTCCTGTTCTACATAATCTATTATTTCTGGAATTTCGCTAGTATTTTCCTGGGTAAAAACTGAAAGGAAGTATTGAGAATTTCACACATATCCTTATCACTGTCAGTGATCTGACCAGAGTTACTCTTAAGTGGGTCTATCTTGTCCTTAATCTTACTTCTGTATAACTGAAAGAACCCTTTTGGGTTAGTCTTTGAATCCCTTGCGACCTTAGCCTCATAATCCCTTTTTGCTTTTCTTATTCCTTTTTTTATTTCTCTCTTTAACTGGGTATACTGATTTCTTAACTGCCCATCCCCTCTTTTGATACGCCTATATATGCCTCTCTTTTGACCAATGAGATGTTTTAATCTATTGTTCATCCATTTGGGATAATTTTTGTTAGATCTAATTTCCCTACTCGGAACAAAAGTTGTCTGGGCAGCTAGAACTATGCTCTGAAAAACGTCATTAGGATGTCCTGACCCATAGTCAGGACATCCTAATTTAGCCCACCCAGGTAATTTTTCAGTCCCATGAAGCCGGCCAAGCGAAAATCTGGGACAGAGATTTGATTGCAGTTATCTGGGTAATTCCATGATATATTAAAACTAAGTGATTTGTGATCACTTTCCCCAAGCTCATCATTAACCTCAAGATTATTAATTAGTGAATCTTTGTTGGCAAGAACCAAGTCAAGCAGATTGTTTCCTCTAGTTGGTTCTGTCACAACCTGTTTTAAAAAGCAATCCTGAACCGTATCAAGAAAGTCGCTAGACTCAAGATTTCCTGTCAAATTGTTCCAATCAATTAGTCTAAAGTTAAAATCCCCCATTAACACAACATTTTCATATCTAGACTCCCTATGAATTTCGTCCCATAGCAGCTTACTGCACTCCCTATCAAGGTTTGGGGGCCTATATATCACACCCAAAATTATTTTTTTAAGACCCTCGAGAAACTGTAGCCAAACAGATTCTGTGTCCGATGTTTCTAATCTTATATCATGTCGAAAGCAAAAATTTAAATATAAATATTCATATATTTTAATTTACTCACTAGTAGCAGTGAGCTAGTGAGCTAGTGTGCTAGTGTGAGTGAGTGTTGTTGTATGATCTTGGTACGTAGTACAATAGGTTGTATGCTGTACATGTTAGGTCACAAATATATTATATTTTTGTACAGGTGAGTTTCTGCGTCCTTCCTCATAATACATTAACCATTTAAATTTCTGCTTCATAATCTGTATGAGGACACATGTTAGCCCTAGAATGGTTGATTTTTGTATTTTAAATAATATAAATACCCCTAGACTAGGCAAGTTGCTTACCTTGTAGGAGTCGGGACTTTTATTTATGTTACCCAGTCAAAAAAAGGCGTAGCAGTGACTCACCTGTGAAGATGAGTTTACTGGTGACTCACCTGTGAAGATGAGTGTACTGGTGACTCACCTGTGAAGATGAGTTTACTGGTGACTCACCTGTGAAGATAGTGTATTGGTGACTCACCTGTGAAGATGAGTGTACTGGTGACTCACCTGTGAAGATGAGTTTACTGGTGACTCACCTGTGAAGATAAGTTTACTGGTGACTCACCTGTGAAGATAAGTTTACTGGTGACTCACCTGTGAAGATAAGTTTACTGGTGACTCACCCGTGAAGATGAGTGTAATGGTGACTCACCTGTGAAGATGAGTTTACTGGTGACTCACCCGTGAAGATGAGTGTAATGGTGACTCACCTGTGAAGATGAGTGTACTGGTGACTCACCTGTGAAGATGAGTTTACTGGTGACTCACCCGTGAAGATGAGTGTACTGGTGACTCACCTGTGAAGATGAGTTTGCTGGTGACTCACCCGTGAAGATGAGTGTACTGGTGACTCACCTGTGACGATGAGTGTACGGGTGACTCACCTGTGAAGATGAGTGTACGGGTGACTCACCTGTGAAGATGAGTGTACGGGTGACTCACCTGTGAAGATGAGTGTACTGGTGACTCACCTGTGAAGATGAGTGTACGGGTGACTCACCTGTGAAGATGAGTGTACTGATGACTCACCTGTGAAGATGAGTTTGCTGGTGACTCACCCGTGAAGATGAGTGTACTGGTGACTCACATGTGACGATGAGTGTACGGGTGACTCACCTGTGAAGATGAGTTTGCTGGTGACTCACCCGTGAAGATGAGTTTACTGGTGACTCACCCGTGAAGATGAGTGTACTGGTGACTCACCTGTGAAGATGAGTTTGCTGGTGACTCACCCGTGAAGATGAGTGTATTGGTGACTCACCTGTGACGATGAGTGTACGGGTGACTCACCTGTGAAGATGAGTGTACGGGTGACTCACCTGTGAAGATGAGTGTACGGGTGAGTCACCTGTGAAGATGAGTTTACTGGTGACTCACCCGTGAAGATGAGTGTAATGGTGACTCACCTGTGAAGATGAGTTTGCTGGTGACTCACCCGTGAAGATGAGTTTACTGGTGACTCACCCGTGAAGATGAGTGTAATGGTGACTCACCTGTGAAGATGAGTTTACTGGTGACTCACCCGTGAAGATGAGTGTAATGGTGACTCACCTGTGAAGATGAGTGTACTGGTGACTCACCTGTGAAGATGAGTTTACTGGTGACTCACCCGTGAAGATGAGTGTACTGGTGACTCACCTGTGAAGATGAGTTTGCTGGTGACTCACCCGTGAAGATGAGTGTACTGGTGACTCACCTGTGACGATGAGTGTACGGGTGACTCACCTGTGAAGATGAGTGTACGGGTGACTCACCTGTGAAGATGAGTGTACGGGTGACTCACCTGTGAAGATGAGTGTACTGGTGACTCACCTGTGAAGATGAGTGTACGGGTGACTCACCTGTGAAGATGAGTGTACTGATGACTCACCTGTGAAGATGAGTGTACGGGTGACTCACCTGTGAAGATGAGTGTTGGGGTGACTCACCTGTGAAGACGAGTGTACGGGTGACTCATCTGTGAAGATGAGTGCACTGGTGACTCACCTGTAAAGATGAGTGTACTGGTGACTCACCTGTGAAGATGAGTGTACTGGTGACTCACCTGTGAAGAAAAGTGTACGGGTGATTCACCTGTGAAGATGAGTGTACTGGTGAGTCACCTGTGAAGATGAGTGTACTGGTGACTCACCTGTGAAGATGAGCGTACGGGTGACTCACCTGTGAAGATGAGTATACGGGTGACTCACCTGTGAAGATGAGTGTACGGGTGACCCACCTGTGAAGATGAGTGTATTGGTGACTCACCTGTGAAGATGAGTGTACTGGTGACTCAACTGTGAAGATGAGTGTACTGGTGACTCACTTGTGAAGATGAGTGTACTGGTGACTCACCTGTGAAGATGAGTGTACGGGTGACTCACCTGTGAAGATGAGTGTACTGGTGACTCACCTGTGAAGATGAGTGTACTGGTGACTCACCTGTGATGAGTGTACTGGTGACTCACCTGTGAAGATGAGTGTACTGGTGACTCACCTGTGAAGATGAGTTTACTGGTGACTCACCTGTGAAGATGAGTGTACTGGTGACTCACCTGTGAAGATGAGTGTACGGGTGACTCACCTGTGAAGATGAGTGTACTGGTGACTCACCTGTGAAGATGAGTGTACTGGTGACTCACCTGTGAAGATGAGTTTACTGGTGACTCACCTGTGAAGATGAGTGTACTGGTGACTCACCTGTGAAGATGAGTTTACTGGTGACTCACCTGTGAAGATGAGTGTACTGGTGACTCACCTGTGAAGATGAGTGTACTGGTGACTCACCTGTGAAGATGAGTTTACTGGTGACTCACCCGTGAAGATGAGTGTAATGGTGACTCACCTGTGAAGATGAGTGTACTGGTGACTCACCTGTGAAGATGAGTTTACTGGTGACTCACCCGTGAAGATGAGTGTACTGGTGACTCACCTGTGAAGATGAGTTTACTGGTGACTCACCCGTGAAGATGAGTGTACTGGTGACTCATCTGTGACGATGAGTGTACGGGTGACTCACCTGTGAAGATGAGTGTACGGGTGACTCACCTGTGAAGATGAGTGTATGGGTGACTCACCTGTGAAGATGAGTGTACTGGTGACTCACCTGTGAAGATGAGTGTACGGGTGACTCACCTGTGAAGATGAGTGTACTGATGACTCACCTGTGAAGATGAGTGTACGGGTGACTCACCTGTGAAGATGAGTGTTGGGGTGACTCACCTGTGAAGATGAGTGTACGGGTGACTCATCTGTGAATAAGAGTGCACTGGTGACTCACCTGTAAAGATGAGTGTACTGGTGACTCACCTGTGAAGATGAGTGTACTGGTGACTCACCTGTGAAGATAAGTGTACTGGTGACTCACCTGTGAAGATGAGTGTACGGGTGACTCACCTGTGAAGATGAGTATACGGGTGACTCACCTGTGAAGATGAGTGTGACTCACCTGTGAAGATGAGTGTGACTCACCTGTGAAGATGAGTGTACTGGTGACTCAACTGTGAAGATGAGTGTACTGGTGACTCACTTGTGAAGATGAGTGTACTGGTGACTCACTTGTGAAGATGAGTGTACGGGTGACTCACCTGTGAAGATGAGTGTACTGGTGACTCACCTGTGAAGATGAGTGTACGGGTGACTCACCTGTGAAGATGAGTGTACTGGTGACTCACCTGTGAAGATGAGTGCACTGGTGACTCACCTGTGAAGATGAGTTTACTGGTGACTCACCTGTGAAGATGAGTGTACTGGTGATTCACCTGTGAAGATGAGTGTACGGGTGACTCACCTGTGAAGATGAGTGTACTGGTGACTCACCTGTGAAGATGAGTGTACCGGTGACTCACCTGTGAAGATGAGTGTACGGGTGACTCACCTGTGAAGATGAGTGTACTGGTGACTCACCTGTGAATATGAGTGTACAGGAGACTCACCTGTGAAGATGAGTGTACTGGTGACTCACCTGTGAAGATGAGTGTACTGGTGACTCACCTGTGAAGATGAGTGTACTGGTGACTCACCTGTGAAGATGAGTGTACTGGTGACTCACCCGTGAAGATGAGTGTACTGGTGACTCACCTGTGAAGATGAGTGTACTGGTGATTCACCTGTAAAGATGAGTGTACTGGAGACTCACCTGTAAAGATGAGTGTACTGGTGACTCACCTGTGAAGAGGAGTGTACTGGTGACTCACCTTTGAAGATGAGTGTACTAGTGACTCACCATTGAAGATGAGTGTACTGGTGACTCACCTTTGAAGATGAGTGTACTGGTGACTCACCTTTGAAGATGAGTGTACTGGTGACTCACCTTTGAAGATGAGTGTACTGGTGACTCACCCGTGAATATGAGTGTACTGGAGACTCAAGTGTGAAGATGAGTGTACTGGTGACTCACCTTTGAAGATGAGTGTACTGGTGACTCACCCGTGAAGATGAGTGTACTGGAGACTCACCTGTGAAGAGGAGTGTACTGGTGACTCACCCGTGAAGATGAGTGTACTGGAGACTCACGTGTGAAGATGAGTTTACTGGTGACTCACCTGTGAAGATGAGTTTACTGGTGACTCACCCGTGAAGATGAGTTTACTGGTGACTCACCCGTGAAGATGAGTTTACTGGTGACTCACCCGTGAAGATGAGTTTACTGGTGACTCACCTGTGAAAGTAAGAAAAATATGATTCGATCTATGAAAATCATCAATTTAAATACTAGAACTAGTGATACACTGCTACAAGAGTTAATGTTCCACAAGGCACAGTACTCGCCCCCATCTTATTCCTTATCCTCATATCAGACATAAACAGAGATATACACCACAGCACCGTATCATCCTTTGCAGATGATACTAGGATCTGCATGAGGCTGTCATCTGCTGAGGACGCGGTTAACCTCCAAGAAGATATAAACAAAGTTTTCCAGTGGGCAACGGTAAACAATATGATGTTCAATGAGGACAAATTCCAACTACTCCGTTATGGAAAACTGGAGGAGATAATAACTAGAACAGAGTATACTACTGACTCCGGCCGTACAATAGAGCGGAAAAATAATGTAAGGGACCTGGGAGTAGTAATGTCTGAGGATCTCACTTCAAGGATCACAACAGCGCCACGATCGCACGTGCAAAGAAAATGAATGGATGGATAATGAGAACTTTCAAAACGAGAGATGCCAAGCCAATGATGATCCTTTTCAAATCACTTGTTCTCTCTAGGCTGGAATACTGCTGTACATTAACATCTCCATTCAAAGCAGGTGAAATCGCAGATCTAGAGTGTACAGAGATCCTTTACTGCACGTATAAGTTCTGTCAAGCACCTTAACTACTGGGAACGCTTGGAAGCACTTGACTTGTACTCGTTGGAACGCAGGAGGGAGAGATATATCATAATCTACACTTGGAAAATCTTGGAAGGAATGGTCCCAAATCTGCACACAGAAATCACTCCCTGCGAAAGTAAAAGACTGGGCAGGGGGTGCAAAATGCCCCCAATAGGGGCGCCATTGGTACACTAAGGGAAAACACCATAAGTGTCCGGGGCCCAAGACTGTTCAACAGCCTCCCATCAAGCATTAGGGGAATTGCCAATAAACCCTTGGCTGCCTTCAAAAGAGAGCTGGACAGATACCTAAAGTCAGTG
This sequence comes from Cherax quadricarinatus, assembly GCF_038502225.1. Lineage (NCBI taxonomy): Eukaryota > Metazoa > Arthropoda > Malacostraca > Decapoda > Parastacidae > Cherax > Cherax quadricarinatus. The sequence goes on along the minus strand of NC_091377.1, from coordinate 14,248,258 downwards.
CCGGATCAGCCGGGCTGTGGCTCGTACGTTGGACTGCGTGCGGCCAGCAGTAACAGCCTAGTTGATCAGGCCCAGATCCATCGGGAGGCCTGGTCATGGACCGGGCCGCGGGGGCGTTGATCCCCGGAATAACCTCCAGGTAATCATACGACAGAGTGTAGTAGCACACTGCTAGTGTAACTATCATATGACACAGTGTAGCAGCACACTGCTAGTGTATCATATGACACAGTGTAGCAGCACACTGCTAGTGTAACTATGACACAGTGTAGTAGCACACTGCTAGTGTAACTATCATATGACACAGTGTAGCAGCACACTGCTAGTGTAACTATGACACAGTGTAGTAGCACACTGCTAGTGTATCATATGACACAGTGTAGAAGCACACTGCTAGTGTAACTATCATATGACACAGTGTAGTAGCACACTGCTAGTGTAACTATGACACAGTGTAGCAGCACACTGCTAGTGTAACTATCATATGACACAGTGTAGTAGCACACTGCTAGTGTAACTATGACACAGTGTGGTAGCACACTGCTAGTGTAACTATGACACAGTGTAGCAGCACACTGCTGGTGTAACTATCATATGACACAGTGTAGCAGCACACTGCTGGTGTAACTATCATATGACACAGTGTAGTAGCACACTGCTAGTGTAACTATGACACAGTGTAGTAGCACACTGCTAGTGTATCATATGACACAGTGTAGTAGCACACTGCTAGTGTAACTATCATATGAAACAGTGTAGCACCACACTGCTGGTGTAACTATCACATGACGCAGTGTAGCAGCACACTGCTAGTGTAACTGTGACACAGTGTAGTAGCACACTGCTAGTGTATCATATGACACAGTGTAGTGGCACACTGCTAGTGTACCTATCATATGACACAGTGTAGCAGCACACTGCTAGTGTAACTATGACACAGTGTAGTAGCACACTGCTAGTGTATCATATGACACAGTGTAGTGGCACACTGCTAGTGTATCATATGACACAGTGTAGTAGCACACTGCTAGTGTAACTATCATATGACACAGTGTAGCAGCACACTGCTAGTGCAACTACCATACGGAACAGTGTAGTAGCACACTGCTAGTGTTCTCAGTAGTAGTAACCAGTTACCAGTAACCACTGTGCCAGTTGACTCACGACCAACCGTCTCTGCCTGAGTCACTGTCTATTCATATATTCATATTGTGCTGACCTGGCATAAGACCCTCTCACATATGGGTACTGTGGGCTCTCTCCACATTATCTGTAATTATACGTACTACCAGCCTACGTGAGTATTTCTTTACCCAATCCACGATCGAACTCCCACATGATAGTGTAACTATCATATGACACAGTGTAGTAGCACACTGCTAGTGTAACTATCATATGACACAGTGTAGCAGCACACTGCTAGTGCAACTACCATACGGAACAGTGTAGTAGCACACTGCTAGTGTAACTAACATACGGAACAGTGTAGTAGCACACTGCTAGTTTAACTACCATACGGAACAGTGTAGTAGCACACTGCTAGTGTAACTACCATGCGGAACAGTGTAGCAGCACACTGCTAGTGTAACTACCATACGGAACAGTGTAGCAGCACACTGCCAGTGTAACTACCATACGGAACAGAGTAGTAGGACACTGCTGCTGTAACTATCATATGGAACCGTGTAGCAGCACACTGCAAATGTATGTCCTTTAAAACATCAGGGACTGACGTAACCCCCGCTTCCCCTGAACGTGCCCCTTTACCCCCCTCTTGGGGTGAGGGAAGGGTGGTAGTGGTTGAGGAAGGGATGGTAGGGTGGGAGGGATGGTGTTGCAGGTCAGGGAGAAGTATACCATCTTTAATTTTAAGGGTGTATCTGCAGTTAGGTTGTTTTACCCACACCCACCCGCCACCCTACACCCTCGCCTACACCCACACCCACGCCTACCGGACCTGTTTCAGCACACGCCCACTCTGAAGTGGCCTCCACCTGTGCCCTCCACGCCCATACCCCTGGCGTGGGCGCCACCATACTGACTCACCGACCCACACTCTCACAACACACAACTCTCCCAGCACACACACACTACCATATCTCATTCAGTACCTTACTGAATGACGGTAACACAACCAGGAACTACTGACTGTAACACAACAATGAACTAATGACTGATTGTAACACAATCATGAACTAACGACTGACTGTAACACAACCATGAACTACTGGATGACTGTAACACAACCCGGAACTACTGACTGTAACACAGCCATGAACTACTGGATGACTGTAACACAACCATGAACTACTGGATGACTGTAACACAACCCGGAACTACTGACTGTAACACAGCCATGAACTACTGGATGACTGTAACACAACCATGAACTACTGAAAGTACATTAACAACCACTGCAAGTACAACATTAGCAACCACTAGAAGACTGTAACACTACCATGAACCACTGGAAGTACAACATTAACAACCACTGGAAATACATTAACAACCACTGGAAATACAACATTAACAACCACTGAAAATACAACATTAACAACCACTGGAAATACATTAACAACCACTGGAAATACAACATTAACAACCACTGAAAATACAACATTAACAACCACTGGAAGTACAACATTAACAACCACTGGAAATACAACATTAACAACCACTGGAAATACAACATTAACAACCACTGAAAATACAACATTAACAACCACTGGAAGTACATCAACAACCACTGGAAATACAACATTAACAACCACTGGAAATACAACATTAACAACCACTGGAAATACAACATTAACAACCACTGGAAATACAACATTAACAACCACTGGAAATACATTAACAACCACTGAAAATACAACATTAACAACCACTGGAAATACATTAACAACCACTGAAAATACAACATTAACAACCACTGGAAATACAACATTAACAACCACTGGAAACACAACATTAACAACCACTAATACAACATTAACAACCACTGGAAACACAACATTAACAACCACTGAAAATACAACATTAACAACCACTGGAAATACAACATTAACAACCACTGGAAATACAACATCAACAACCACTGAAAATACAACATTAACAACCACTGGAAATACAACATTAACAACCACTGAAAATACAACATTAACAACCACTGGAAATACATTAACAACCACTGGAAATACAACATTAACAACCACTGAAAATACAACATTAACAACCACTGGAAATACAACATTAACAACCACTGAAAATACAACATTAACAACCACTGGAAATACAACATTAACAACCACTGGAAATACAACATTAACAACCACTGGAAATACAACATTAACAACTACTGGAAATACAACATTAACAACCACTGGAAATACAACATTAACAACCACTGGAAATACAACATTAACAACCACTGAAAATACAACATTAACAACTACTGGAAATACAACATTAACAACCACTGGAAATACAACATTAACAACCACTGGAAGTACAATAAAATTTTCATATTTGACCACCAGGAGGTAAACTGGACCACAAACATTGTCCCAATAATAATAATAATAATAATAATAATAATAATAATAATAATAATAATAATAATAATAATAAAAGTTTGTATCACTTATACTTTTAGTAAACAATAAAGAAAATCATTAGGAAAATGTGAAGTAAAACTTAAACAAGAAAAACCTACGAGATGATAAACAATACAATGTTAGATCTGTAAATTCTCTCACACACACAATATATATATATATATATATATATATATATATATATATATATATATATATATATATATATATATATATATATATATATATATATATATATGTCGTGCCGAATAGGCAGAACTTGTGATCTTGGCTTAAATAGCAACGCTCATCTTGCCATATAGGACAAGTGAAAATTTGTGTATGCAATAATTTCGCCAAAATCATTCTGAACCTAACGAAAAAAATATATTTCACTGTGTTTGTTTAGTATTAAATTATTGTAAACAAATCTAAAATATATTTAGTTGGGTTAGGCTAAAATAAATTGCGCTTGTTATAATAAGGTTAGGTAAGTTTTCTAAGTTCCTTTTGGTGCAAAATTATAAATTTTTACATCAACTTTAATGAAAAAAATATATCTTTAAACGTATAAGAGAAAATTTCAGAAAGGACTTAATTTTAAATGACTTCTTGCTAATTGACCAGTTTTACATATTCGGCACGACATATATATATATATATATATATATATATATATATATATATATATATATATATATATATATAATGCTATACAATCGCAGACAGGTGATCTTAACAATGCTAGACAAGACACGAGGAATACAAATCTTCAGATCAAGATCTTTCACCCATCTCCGATCGTCATCAGAAGCTATGCAACATTGCAAGAGCAGCAACAGGTGGAATGAGAGAGTGTTTGTGTGTCACTTCCTGTGACACAAACTGGTCACCTGGATGGGTAGACTGTATATAGACTTTAAGAAAACTTTTGATAAGAGTTCCCTTGACAGACTAATTTGGAAATTGAAAAATATAAGAGGAATAAAAGTTAATTTATAAAGAGGTACGACAAGGCTCATGGAGCAGGGAGAGAGTGGACCTAGTAGCGACCAGTGAAGAGTTGGGCCAAGAGCTATGACTCAACCCCTGCAACCAAAATTGGGTGGGAGACGTCTTGAAAGGAAAATGCAAACAGTTGTAAGAGGAAAAATATGGTGGTGGGCAGAAGTCACAAGTGGGGTGCCACAAGGATCTGTGCTTGCCCCAAAAATGTTTTTTATATGTTTGCAGATGATTGAAAAATCTCATATAAAATAAATGGTAAAAAAATAACTACGTATTTACAAGAGAATCTTGATTACTAAACACATGGAGTCATAGATAACAGAATGTTGATGAATGTGATGTAATAGACATGGGAGAAAGAGAAATGAGGAAAATGAAAAATATAAACTGTGACAAAATACTGAAAGTAGAGAGAGAGAGAAAGAGAGAGATATGAGTTATTAAGAAAAAAGTTATCAATGAAAGATGGTGAATATAATACCACGAGACACTTGTAAGCTTCACCATATATACTGTATCTTACAGCTACACTTTAATTACATATTACAAGTACCACAGTGGAAATAAATCACTTTTGACTTTTTTAATTATCCTGGTAGATAATTTACACAAAATACTATGTATAATAATTGTACTTATGTGTACTTGTACATAAATATAATAACACTGGCAACCTATAAACTACCTTTCAAATATATGAATGTTGAATAGTTAAGTAAAATCAATTTACATATCTAAGAGATGACTATCATAGCTGAAAAATTTGTTAGGATGAAAGGATACTAAGTTATTAACAATAAAGATGGATAATAGGAAAAGAGGGAACATGATAATCATTTAAGCGGTTAGAAAAACACGGGGGAGAATAGATTAAGAATATTTTTTTGTGAGATATGGAGACCTTGTGTCCGGCATCTTGTTTGTGAGAGTAGTGACCAGACTTGGTAATTCCTGCTGCCTGGCTCAGGGACGGCATACACTACACATGAAAAAATCGTTACTAGTGTAAGTTGGCCATTATAAGACGAAGGAAAGGCGACACAGGTGGGGCTCTAGTTCTTGGGACCTGACGCTAGAAGTATGAATGACCACAAACGTACGTTGAAAAAAAAACTTGAAAGAATAGATTCCTTAGTACCTTCAACAGAGATAACAAGAAGCTACAACTGCAAATACAATAAAGCTTAGGAAATATAAGAAAACTTTTCTCCACACAGTGGTAGATCAGTGGAATGAATTAAATGAAGAAGCGGTCAGACCTTAAACCACTGGAAATGAAATAGAAAAATAACAAAAAATGACTGGAGACGAGACACCACTAGCAAAGTTCTGATAATGTACTTACGAATACGTAATAACACACACACAAAACAGGCTAAGCGTCTATCGACAAGTGCCTTTGACAACTAGTAACTACTACAGTAAGTGCTGCTGCTACTACTACTACTACTACTACTACTACTACTACAGACACCCACAAACACACAACAGGCCAAGTGTCTATCGACAAGTGCCTTTGACAACTAGTAACTACTACAGTAAGTGCTGCTACTACTACTACTACTACTACTACTACTACAGACACCCACAAACACACAATAGGCCAAGTGTCTATCGACAAATGCCTTTGACAACTAGTAACTACTACAGTAAGTGCTGCTACTACTACTACTACTACTACAACTACAGACGCCCACAAACACACAACAGGCCAAGTGTCTATCGACAAGTGCCCTTGACAAGTAGTAAGTATGTACAGACACACAAGAGGGTACATCAGAGTTTGTACAGAATGCTGACAGACACAGACAAGACAAGCTGACTATGTTGCTTTGAGAGGCGAAGCTGAGTTCTTGTGCAGACACAAAGCAGCAGCACAGAAATATGTGAGCGCTCAATTAACATCGCTTGTGTTTATAACATTGTGTTTACAACGTTGTTTGCAAGAGTGGTGTGTTTATAGCACTGTTTATACCATTATGCTTACAATATTGTGGTGTGTTTACAACACTGTACTCTTAATAACATTTACAATATGTTTACAACAGTGTGGTGTGTTTACAACATTACTTATATGATGATTGAAATGTTTACAACACTGTTTTGATGTCTGCAGCCGTGTTTACAACACTGCTTATATGTTTGAAGTTGTTTACAACACTGCTTATATGTCTGAAGTTGTTTACAACACTGCTTATATGTTTGAAGTTGTTTACAACACTGCTTATATGTTTGAAGTTGTTTACAACACTGCTTATATGTCTGAAGTTGTTTACAACACTGCTTATATGTTTGAAGTTGTTTACAACATTGCTTATATGTTTGAAGTTGTGTTTACAACACTGCTTATATGTTTGAAGTTGTGTTTACAACACTGCTTATATGTTTGAAGTTGTGTTTACAACACTGCTTATATGTTTGAAGTTGTGTTTACAACACTGCTTATATGTTTGAAGTTGTGTTTACAACACTGCTTATATGTCTGAAGTTGTGTTTACAACACTGCTTATATGTTTGAAGTTGTGTTTACAACACTGCTTATATGTTTGAAGTTGTGTTTACAACACTGCTTATATGTCTGAAGTTGTGTTTACAACACTGCTTATATGTCTGAAGTTGTTTACAACACTGCTTATATGTCTGAAGTTGTGTTTACAACACTGCTTATATGTCTGAAGTTGTGTTTACAACACTGCTTATATGTCTGAAGTTGTGTTTACAACACTGCTTATATGTCTGAAGTTGTGTTTACAACACTGCTTATATGTCTGAAGTTGTGTTTACAACACTGCTTATATGTTTGAAGTTGTGTTTACAACATTGCTTATATGTTTGAAGTTGTGTTTACAACACTTTATATGATGGCTGAAGCTGTGTACAACATGGTCACTACAGTTATATTTACATAATACAACCGTGACCAGTGGTGAGTGTTTTACACGATAATCCAGGCGTCTCCGTTGACTGCCTGTTCTACCAGAGTGTTGGTACAAGCATCCCGCAGACTCACATAACCAGGCTGATCAACTGTCTCCTCTCCCTCCCACAGAGGACAACATTTACATCATGTGAGATCACAAGTGTTGTGAAAAGCGTCACCAGAGACTATGTTTCTGTCTTGTTGTGAAAGTCCTCTAAATACACAGCGTCAATACATAGCGTTTTTACAAAGTGACAGATCATATGACATAGTTACTCCTAGGTCTTTCACCTCTTCTTTATGCACAATGTTTATCCGGTGCTAGTTGCTAGTTCTTCACTCCTCTTATGCGTAATCAGAAGAAAATTGTCCCATTAAACGTCATGTTATTTTCAGTTGTCAAGTGGAGAACCTTGTCATGGACCGGGCCGCGGGGGCGTTGATCCCCGGAATAACCTCCAGGTAACCTCCAGGTAACCAGGTACCTGGATAAGATTTTCACTTGTGCTGTATTGCCGTGACTCTGATATAAAGAGAAAGTCACAAAACCCACACGTAGGAGAGAGACGTTGGGAAGATGTTTCGGTCCCTCCTGTACCGAAACGAGTTTTAATGAACTTTAATACATATTTTATCAGTCCACTAAGAATAATATGAAGCTGGGTAAAAGGACATAGATGCGACTACTGTGTCAGTTTACTGTGGCAATGTTTCGCTTTCCTGGAGAGCGAAACGTTGCCACAATACAATGTTACATTAGTTGCATGTGTCTCCATTTACCTAGCATTTTGTGGGTAATTCTACCATTATTACTGATACGAAGCTACGCTAGCGTTTCGATCTGTATCTGTTAGGAGGATACGAAACAGAAAAGAGATTAATGTACAACCTAAGATCAGCTATGCTACCTATGTTACTTCAGAGACTAATTTTACGTCATCTATGCTACCTGACCCCAAGATGCCACATTCTTTACTGCTAGGGAGAGGCAGGTGAAGCAGACATAACAAGGCTTGTATACAAGTCTCACCTCGCCTACTTTACCGTATTCTGAGCTAACATTCTTCATAACTTTGTCATAAACGACAAATTAAGAGGGCAAGAGTGTTAAATTTTGGCGATAAGGCAGCTAGTTTATTGTGTACCTCATATCCATCCTGTGGATGGTAGTGGCTAGTTTATTGTGTACCTCATATCCATCCTGTTGATGGTAGTGGCTAGTTTATTGTGTACCTCATATCCATCCTGTGGATGGTAGTGGTTAGTTTATTGTGTACCTCATATCCATCCTGTTGATGGTAGTGGCTAGTTTATTGTGTACCTCATATCCATCCTGTGGATGGTAGTGGCTAGTTTATTGTGTACCTCATATCCATCCTGTTGATGGTAGTGGCTAGTTTATTGTGTACCTCATATCCATCCTGTGGATGGTAGTGGCTAGTTTATTGTGTACCTCATATCCATCCTGTGGATGGTAGTGGCTAGTTTATTGTGTACCTCAAATCCATCCTGTGGATGGTAGTGGCTAGTTTATTGTGTACCTCATATCCATCCTGTGGATGGTAGTGGCTAGTTTATTATGTACCTCATATCCATCCTGTGGATGGCAGTGGCTAGTTTATTGTGTACCTCATATCCATCCTGTGGATGGTAGTGGCTAGTTTATTGTGTACCTCATATCCATCCTGTGGATGGTAGTGGCTAGTTTATTGTGTACCTCATATCCATTCTGTGGATGGTAGTGGCTAGTTTATTGTGTACCTCATATCCATCCTGTGGATGGTAGTGGCTATTTTATTGTGTACCTCATATCCATCCTGTGGATGGTAGTGGCTAGTTTATTGTGTACCTCATATCCATCCTGTGGATGGTAGTGGCTAGTTTATTGTGTACCTCATATCCATCCTGTGGATGGTAGTGGCTAGTTTATTGTGTACCTCATATCCATCCTGTGGATGGTAGTGGCTAGTTTATTGTGTACCTCATATCCATCCTGTGGATGGTAGTGGCTAGTTTATTGTGTACCTCATACCCATCCTGTGGATGGTAGTGGCTAGTTTATTGTGTACCTCATATCCATCCTGTGGATGGTAGTGGCTAGTTTGTGTACCTCATATCCATCCTGTGGATGGTACTGGCTAGTTTATTGTGTACCTCATATCCATCCTGTGGATGGTAGTGGCAAGTTTATTGTGTACCTCATATCCATCCTGTGGATGGTAGTGGCTAGTTTATTGTGTACCTCATATCCATCCTGTGGATGGTAGTGGCTAGTTTATTGTGTACCTCATATCCATCCTGTTGATGGTAGTGGCTAGTTTATTGTGTACCTCATATCCATCCTGTGGATGGTAGTGGCTAGTTTATTGTGTACCTCATATCCATCCTGTGGATGGTAGTGGCTAGTTTATTGTGTACCTCATATCCATCCTGTGGATGGTAGTGGTTAGTTTATTGTGTACCTCATATCCATCCTGTGGATAGTAGTGCCTAGTTTGTGTACCTCATATCCATCCTGTGGATGATAGTGGCTAGTTTGTGTACCTCATATCCATCCTGTGGACGGTAGTGGCTAGTTTGTGTACCTCATATCCATCCTGTGGATGGTAGTGGTTAGTTTATTGTGTACCTCATATCCATCCTGTGGATGGTAGTGGCTAGTATATTGTGTACCTCATATCCATCCTGTGGATGGTAGTGGCTAGTTTATTGTGCACCTCATATCCATCCTGTGGATGGTAGTGGCTAGTTTATTGTGTACTTCATATCCATCCTGTGGATGGTAGTGGTTAGTTTATTGTGTACCTCATATCCATCCTGTGGATAGTAGTGCCTAGTTTGTGTACCTCATATCCATCCTGTGGACGGTAGTGGCTAGTTTGTGTACCTCATATCCATCCTGTGGATGGTAGTGGTTAGTTTATTGTGTACCTCATATCCATCCTGTGGATGGTAGTGGCTAGTTTATTGTGTACCTCATATCCATCCTGTGGATATTAGTGGCTAGTTTATTGTGCACCTCATATCCATCCTGTGGATGGTAGTGGCTAGTTTATTGTGTACTTCATATCCATCCTGTGGATGGTAGTGGCTAGTTTGTGTACCTCATATCCATCCTGTGGATATTAGTGACTAGTTTGTGTACCTCATATTCATCCTGTGGATATTAGTGGCTAGTTTATTGTGTACCTCATATCCATCCTGTGGATAGTAGTGGCTAATTTGTGTACCTCATATCCATCCTGTGGATGGTAGTGGCTAGTTTATTGTGTACCTCATATCCATCCTGTGGATGGTAGTGGCTAGTTTATTGTGTACCTCATATCCATCCTGTGGATGGTAATGGCTAGTTTATTGTGTACCTCATATCCATCCTGTGGATGGTAGTGGCTAGTTTATTGTGTACCTCATATCCATCCTGTGGATGGTAATGGCTAGTTTATTGTGCACCTCATATCCATCCTGTGGATGGTAGTGGCTAGTTTATTGTGTACCTCATATCCATCCCATGGACAGTAACCCAAAATACACACATAAACACACTTCCTATCAACTACATCCGAGAGATTAGCTGGAGCAAATCATCGCAGATGAGCAACATAGTGCAAACACTATTGTTGACATGAAGAAAGGATTTGAGTGATGATTTCAGCGGCAGGTTTTAGACTGCGTCAAGCTGGAACCAAGCAGTGATCACGATCCTCTCCCTCACACAAGACAACAAAGGGAAACATGAGAAAGTGTGGTAGGTGAAGCTCTTTGTTTACCACACAAGGGATACGAACACATTGAAAGTCACGGAATAATGCTGCAGTCAATCATGTATTTATTGCTGTCTTGAAATCTATTGCATCGTTGATATCTATCGAGTCGCTGATATCAATTGCATCGTTGATATCTACTGTATCGTTGATATCTATTGAGTCGTTGATATTTATTGTATCATTGATATCTATTGGGTCATTGATATCTATTGAATTGTTGATATCTACTGAGTCACTGATATCTATTGAGACACTGATATCTATTGCATCCTTGATATCTATTGTATCGTTGATATCTATTGAGTCATTGATATTTATTGTATCATTGATATCTATTGGATCATTGATATCTAATTTAAATTGAGCTTGTTATAATAAAGTTAGGTAAGTTTTCTAAGGTTCTTTTGGTACAAAATTATTATTTTTTACATTAGCATAATGAATAACATATATCTTTAAACGTATATGAGAAGATTTCAGAAAGAACTTAATTCTAAATGAGTTCTTGCTAATTGACCAGTTTTACCTATTCGGCACGATATATATATATATATATATATATATATATATATATATATAGATATATATATATATATATATATATATATATATATATATATAATGTCGGACTGAGTGGCAGAAAGTAATGTGTGCTTTTCTAGTGTGTGTGACAGTTACACCATCAGAGTGCTGCTACGATAGTTACATAGTGGGAACAAAACGCTATGTTCCTCTGTTATTTTCCATCATACAGGCTGGTAGACTTCAGCAGTGTCAGCCTGAGCTGGTAGACTTCAATACTGTCAGCCTGAGCTGGTAGACTTCAATACTGTCAGCCTGAGCTGGTAGACTTCAATACTGTCAGCCTGAGTTGGTAGACTTCAATACTGTCAGCCTGAGCTGGTAGACTTCAATACTGTCAGCCTGAGTTGGTAGACTTCAATACTGTCAGCCTGAGTTGGTAGACTTCAATACTGTCAGCCTGAGTTGGTAGACTTCAATACTGTCAGCCTGAGCTGGTAGACTTCAATACTGTCAGCCTGAGCTGGTAGACTTCAATACTGTCAGCCTGAGCTGGTAGACTTCAATACTGTCAGCCTGAGCTGGTAGACTTCAATACTGTCAGCCTGAGCTGGTAGACTTCAATACTGTCAGCCTGAGCTGGTAGACTTCAATACTGTCAGCCTGAGCTGGTAGACTTCAATACTGTCAGCCTGAGCTGGTAGACTTCAATACTGTCAGCCTGAGCTGGTAGACTTCAATACTGTCAGCCTGAGCTGGTAGACTTCAATACTGTCAGCCTGAGCTGGTAGACTTCAATACTGTCAGCCTGAGCTGGTAGACTTCAATACTGTCAGCCTGAGCTGGTAGACTTCAATACTGTCAGCCTGAGCTGGTAGACTTCAATACTGTCAGCCTGAGCTGGTAGACTTCAATACTGTCAGCCTGAGCTGGTAGACTTCAATACTGTCAGCCTGAGCTGGTAGACTTCAATACTGTCAGCCTGAGCTGGTAGACTTCAATACTGTCAGCCTGAGCTGGTAGACTTCAATACTGTCAGCCTGAGCTGGTAGACTTCAATACTGTCAGCCTGAGCTGGTAGACTTCAATACTGTCAGCCTGAGCTGGTAGACTTCAATACTGTCAGCCTGAGCTGGTAGACTTCAATACTGTCAGCCTGAGCTGGTAGACTTCAATACTGTCAGCCTGAGCTGGTAGACTTCAATACTGTCAGCCTGAGCTGGTAGACTTCAATACTGTCAGCCTGAGCTGGTAGACTTCAATACTGTCAGCCTGAGCTGGTAGACTTCAATACTGTCAGCCTGAGCTGGTAGACTTCAATACTGTCAGCCTGAGCTGGTAGACTTCAATACTGTCAGCCTGAGCTGGTAGACTTCAATACTGTCAGCCTGAGCTGGTAGACTTCAATACTGTCAGCCTGAGCTGGTAGACTTCAATACTGTCAGCCTGAGCTGGTAGACTTCAATACTGTCAGCCTGAGCTGGTAGACTTCAATACTGTCAGCCTGAGCTGGTAGACTTCAATACTGTCAGCCTGAGCTGGTAGACTTCAATACTGTCAGCCTGAGCTGGTAGACTTCAATACTGTCAGCCTGAGCTGGTAGACTTCAATACTGTCAGCCTGAGCTGGTAGACTTCAATACTGTCAGCCTGAGCTGGTAGACTTCAATACTGTCAGCCTGAGCTGGTAGACTTCAATACTGTCAGCCTGAGCTGGTAGACTCCAATACTGTCAGCCTGAGCTGGTAGACTTCAATACTGTCAGCCTGAGCTTGTAGACTTCAATACTGTCAGCCTGAGCTGGTAGACTTCAATACTGTCAGCCTGAGCTGGTAGACTTCAATACTGTCAGCCTGAGCTGGTAGACTTCAATACTGTCAGCCTGAGCTGGTAGACTTCAATACTGTCAGCCTGAGCTGGTAGACTTCAATACTGTCAGCCTGAGCTGGTAGACTTCAATACTGTCAGCCTGAGCTGGTAGACTTCAATACTGTCAGCCTGAGCTGGTAGACTTCAATACTGTCAGCCTGAGCTGGTAGACTTCAATACTGTCAGCCTGAGCTGGTAGACTTCAATACTGTCAGCCTGAGCTGGTAGACTTCAATACTGTCAGCCTGAGCTGGTAGACTTCGGTAGTGTCAGTCAGTGCACCACCTCATACACCACCCCATGCACCACCTCATACACCACCCCATGCACCACCTCATACACCACCCCATGCACCACCTCATACACCACCCCATGCACCACCTCATACACCACCCCATGCACCACCTCATACACCACCCCATGCACCACCTCATACACCACCCCATGCACCACCTCATACACCACCCCATGCACCACCTCATACACCACCCCATGCACCACCTCATACACCACCCCATGCACCACCTCATACACCACCCCATGCACCACCTCATACACCACCCCATGCACCACCTCATACACCACCCCATGCACCACCTCATACACCACCCCATGCACCACCTCATACACCACCCCATGCACCACCTCATACACCACCCCATGCACCACCTCATACACCACCCCATGCACCACCTCATACACAACTCCATACACCACCTTATGCACCACCTCATACACCACCCCATGCAATACCTCATACACCACCCCATGCACCACCTCATACACCACCCCATGCACCACCTCATACACAACTCCATACACCACCTTATGCACCACCTCATACACCACCCCATGCAATACCTCATACACCACCCCATGCACCACCTCATACACCACCCCATGCACCACCTCATACACCACCTCATGCACCACCTCATACACTACCTCATGCACCACCTCATGCACCACCTCATACACCACTTCATGCACTACCTCATACACCACCTCATGCACCACCTCATACACCACCTCATGCACCACCTCATACACCACCCCATGCACCACCTCATACACCACCTCATGCACCACCCAATGCACCACCTCATACACCACCCCATGCACTACCTCATACACCACCCCATGCACCACCTCATACACCACCTCATGCACCACCTCATACACCACCTCATGCACCACCTCATACACCACCTCATACACCACCTCATGCACCACCCCATGCACCACCTCATACACCACCTCATGCACCACCTCATACACCACCTCATACACCACCCCATGCACCACCTCATACACCACCTCATGCACCACCTCATGCATCACCTACACCACCTCACACACCACCTCATGCATCACCTACACCACCTCATGCACCACCTACACCACCTCATGCACCACCTCATACACCTCATACAGCACCTCATGCACCACTTCATGCACCTCCTCATGCACCTCATACACCACCTCATACACCACCCCATGCACCACCTCATGCACCACCCCATACAACATCTCATATACCACCTTATGCACCACCTCATACACCACCTCAAGCACCACCTCAAGGATCGCAGTTCACACTCTGGGTACCGCACGTCGATCCCCGGAGACATGACGTGTTTCCTTAAGACACCTGCTGTCCATGTTCACCTAACAGTAAGTAGGTACCTGGGTGTTAGTCGACTGGTGTGGGTCGCATCCTGGGGACAAAATTAACCTACGTTGCGGGAAATGTTCTGCATAACCAGGGACTTTCTATATAGCAGAATGTCACTGATGTGAGCTATGGTCTGTATAAGTTGTATCATGTACTTATAAAAATAAAGATTATTATTATTATTATTATTATTATTATTATTAAATGTGCAACATCTGGGTATCTTTATTTATAGACGTTTCGCCCTTAAGTGACTATATCAATACAAATACAAGGATATAATGTGAAGACCGCAGAACTATATACAAAAGATGAGGTAAACAGTCCCTCTGGGGTGGGCCAGGGTGGGTCAAGGTGTGGATGGTGGGCCAGAGTGGGGCAAGGTGGTGATGGGGGGCCAGGGTGGGTCAAGGTGGTGATGGTGGGCCAGGGTGGGTCAAGGTGGTGATGGTGGGCCAGGGTGGGTCAAGGTGGTGATGGTGGGCCAGGGTGGGTCAAGGTGGTGATGGTGGGCCAGGGTGGGTCAAGGTGGTGATGGTGGGCCAGGGTGGGTCAAGGTGGTGATGGTGGGCCAGGGTGGGTCAAGGTGATGGTGGGCCAGGGTGGGTCAAGGTGGTGATGGTGGGCCAGGGTGGGTCAAGGTGGTGATGGTGGGCCAGGGTGGGTCAATGTGGTGATGGTGGGCCAGGGTGGGTCAAGGTGATGGTGGGCCAGGGTGGGTCAAGGTGGTGATGGTGGGCCAGGGTGGGTCAAGGGGGTGCTGGTGGGCCTGGGTGGGTCAAGGTGGTGATGGTGGGCCAGGGTGGGTCAAGGTGGTGATGGTGGGCCAGGGTGGGTCAAGGTGGTGATGGTGGGCCAGGGTGGGTCAAGGTGGTGATGGTGGGCCAGGGTGGGTCAAGGTGGTGATGGTGGGCCAGGGTGGGTCAAGGTGGTGATGGTGGGCCAGGGTGGGTCAAGGTGGTGATGGTGGGCCAGGGTGGGTCAAGGTGATGGTGGGCCAGGGTGGGTCACGGTGGGGAGGGTGGGCCAGTGTGGGTCAAGGTGGTGATGGTGGGCCAGGGTGGGTCAAGGTGGTGATGGTGGGCCAGGGTGGGTCAAGGTGGTGATGGTGGGCCAGGGTGGGTCAAGGTGGTGATGGTGGGCCAGGGTGGGTCAAGGTGATGGTGGGCCAGGGTGGGTCAAGGTGGTGATGGTGGGCCAGGGTGGGTCAAGGTGGTGATGGTGGGCCAGGGTGGGTCAAGGTGGTGATGGTGGGCCAGGGTGGGTTAAGGTGGTGATGGTGGGCCAGGGTGGGTCAAGGTGGTGATGGTGGGCCAGGGTGGGTCAAGGTGGTGATGGTGGGCCAGGGTGGGTCAAGGTGGTGATGGTGGGCCAGGGTGGGTCAAGGTGGTGATGGTGGGCCAGGGTGGGTCAAGGTGGTGATGGTGGGCCAGGGTGGGTCAAGGTGGTGATGGTGGGCCAGGGTGGGTCAAGGTGGTGATGGTGGGCCAGGGTGGGTCAAGGTGGTGATGGTGGGCCAGGGTGGGTCAAGGTGGTGATGGTGGGCCAGGGTGGGTCAAGGTGGTGATGGTGGGCCAGAGTGGGTCAAGGTGGTGATGGTGGGCCAGAGTGGGTCAAGGTGGTGATGGTGGGCCAGGGTTGGTCAAGGTGGTGATGGTCGGCCAGGGTGGGTCAAGGTGGTGATGGTGGGCCAGGGTGGGTCAAGGTGGTGATGGTGGGCCAGAGTGGGTCAAGGTGGTGATGGTGGGCCAGGGGGGGTCAAGGTGGTGATGGTGGGCCAGGGTGGGTCAAGGTGGTGATGGTGGGCCAGGGTGGGTCAAGGTGGTGATGGTGGGCCAGAGTGGTTCAAGGTGGTGATGGTGGGCCAGAGTGGGTCAAGGTGGTGGTAGTGGTGGACCAGGGTGGGTCAAGGTGGTGACAGTGATGGACCAGGGTGGTTTGTTTACCTGGAGTTTACCTGGAGAGAGTTCCGGGGGTCAACGCCCCCGCGGCCCGGTCTGAGACCAGGCCTCCTGGTGGATCAGAGCCAGGGTGGGTCAAGGTGGTGGGCCATGGTGGGTCAAGGTGGTGGTGGGTCAGGGCGGGTCAAGGCGGTGACAGTGATGGACCAGGGTGGTGGTAGTGGTGGGCCAGGGTGGGTCAAGGTGGTGGGCCAGGGTGGGTCAAGGTGGTGGGCCATGGTGGGTCAAGGTGGTGGTGGGCCATGGTGGATCAAGGTGGTGGTGGGCCAGGGTGGATCAAGGTGGTGGGCAGGGAAGGTAAAGGTGGTGGTGGACCAGGGTGGATCAAGGTGGTGGTGGTGAGCTAGGGTGAGGTCGGGGTCGTGGTGGTTGGCCAGGGTGGGTTAAGGTCATGGTGGTGGGCAAGGGTGGGGTCAATGTCGCGGTGGTGGGCCAAGGTGGGTCAAGGTGGTGGTGTTGGACCATGGTGGGTCAAGGTGGTGGGCCATGGTGAGTCAAGGTGGTGGGCCAGGGTGGGTCAAGGTGGTGGGCCAGGATGGGTCAAGGTGGTGGTGGTGGGCCAGAGTGGGTCAAGGTGGGAAAGGGTGGGCGAGGTGGGTATCTCACCTGTAATTAGTGTTGGGAGGGCACACCCACCTTCCTTCACCTTGCACCCAGCCATCGTCCATGCACACCCACACCTTGCACCCAGCCATCGCCCATCCACACCCACACCTTGCACTCAGCCATCGCCCATCCACACCCACACCTTGCACCCAGCCATCGCCCATCCACACCCACACCTTGCACCCAGCCATCGCTCATCCACACCCACACCTTGCACCCAGCCATCGCCCATCCACACCCACACCTTGCACCCAGCCATCGCCCATCCACACCCACACCTTGCAGCCAGCCATCGCCCATCCACACCCACACCTTGCACCCAGCCATCGCCCATCCACACCCACACCTTGCACCCAGCCATCGCCCATCCACACCCACACCTTGCACCCAGCCGTCGCCCATCCACACCCACACCTTGCATCCAGCCATCGCCCATCCACACCCACACCTTGCACCCAGCCATCGCCCATCCACACCCACACCTTGCACTCAGCCATCGCTCATCCACACCCACACCTTGCACCCAGCCATCGCCCATCCACACCCACACCTTGCACTTAATCACCGCCCACAAACAATTTGCACCCAGCCACCACCCACCCACGCCTTTCACTCAGCCAGCGCCCACCCACAAGTTGCACCCAGCCACCACCCACCCACAATCATACCCACAGTTTGCACTCAGCCACCGCACACTTCCAGCAGAGTTACAGTTACTATCTTTCTAGAAGAAATGCAGTTATCCTTCCAGCAGAGCTGCAGTTACTATTCTTCCAGTAGAACTGCAGTTACTATCCTTCCAGCAGAGCTACAGTTACTATCCTTCAGGCAGAGCTGCAGTTATCTTCCAGCAGCGCTCCAGTTACTATCTTTCCAGCAGAAATGCAGTTGCTATCCTTCCAGCAGAGCTGCAGTTGCTATCCATCCAGCAGAGCTGCAGTTGCTATCCATCCAGCAGAGCTGCAGTTACTATCCTTCCAGAAGAACTGCAATTACTATCCTTCCAGCACAACTGCAGTTACTATCCTTCAGGCAGAGCTGAATTTACTATCCTTCCAGCAGAGCTGAACTTACTATCCTTCAAGCAGAGCTGCATTTAGTATCCTTCCAGCAGAGCTGCAGTTACTATCCTTCCAGCAGAGCTGCAGTTACTATCCTTCCAGCAGGGCTGCAGTTGCTATCCTTCCATTAGAGCTCCAGTTACAATGTTTCCAGCAGAAATGCAGTTACTATCCTTCGAACAAAGCTGCAGTTCCTCTCCTTCCAACAGAGGTACAGTTATTATCGTTCCAGCAGAGCTACAGTTACCATAATTCCAGCAGAGCTGCAGGTACTATCTTCCAGCAGAGATAGTATCATTCCAGCAGAGCTCCAGTTACTACCTTTATACCAGAAATGCAACAATTATCCTTCCAGCAGAGCTGCAGTTACTATCCTTCCAGCAGAGCTGCAATTACTGTCCTTCCAGCAGAACTGCAGTTACTATCCTTCTAGCAGAGCTGCAGTTACTATCCTTCCAGCAGAGCTGCAGTTACTATCCTTCCAGCAGAGCTGCAGTTACTATCCATCCAGCAAAGCTGCAGTTACTATTATTCCAGTAGAACTGAAGTTATTATCCTTCCAGCAGAGCTACAGTTATTATCCTTCCAGCAAAGCTGCAGTTACTTTTCTTCCAGTAGAACTGCACTTACTATCCTTCCAGCGGAGCTGCATTTAGCATCTTTGCAGCAGAGCTCCAGTTACTATCCTTCAGGCAGAGCTGCAGTTACTATCTTTCAGGCAGAGCTGCATTTAGTATCTTTCCAGCAGAGCTGCAGTTACTATCCTTCGGGAAGAGCCGCATTTACTATCCTTCCATCAAAACTGCAGTTACTATGTTTCCAGCAGAGCTGCAGTTACTATCCTTCCAGCAGAGCTGCAGTTACTATCCTTCACGCAGAGCTGCAGTTACTATCCTTAACGCAGAGCTACAGTTACTATCCTCCCAGCAGAGCTACAGTTACTATCCTCCCAGCAGAGCTACAGTTACTATCCTACCAGCAGAGCTACAGTTACTATCCTCCCAGCAGAGCTGAAGTTACTATTCTACGAGCAAAGCTACAGTTACTATCCTCCCAGCAGAGCTACAGTTACTATCCTCCCAGCAGAGGTACAGTTACTATCCTACCAGAAGAGCTACAGTTACTATCCTACCAGCAGAGCTACAGTTACTATCCTACCAGCAGAGCTACAGTTACTATCCTACCAGCAGAGCTACAGTTACTATCCTACCAGCAAGAGCTACAGTTACTATCCTCCCAGCAGAGCTGAAGTTACTATCCTACGAGCAAAGCTACAGTTACTATCCTACCAGCAGAGCTACAGTTACTATCCTACCAGCAGAGCTACAGTTACTATCCTACCAGCAGAGCTACACTTACTATCCTACCAGCAGAGCTACAGTTACTATCCTACCAGCAGAGCTACACTTACTATCCTACCAGCAGAGCTACAGTTACTATCCTACCAGCAGAGATACAATTACTATCCTACCAGCAGAGCTACAGTTGCTATCCTCCCAGCAGAGCTACAGTTACTATCCTACCAGCAGAGCTGCAGTTACTATCCTACCAGCAGAGCTACAGTTACTATCCTACCAGCAGAGCTACAGTTACTATCCTACCAGCAGAGCTACAGTCACTATCCTACCAGCAGAGCTACAATTACTATCCTACCAGCAGAGCTACAGTTACTATCCTACCAGCAGAGCTACAGTTACTATCCTACCAGCAGAGCTACAGTTACTATCCTACCAGCAGAGCTACAGTCACTATCCTACCGGCAGAGCTACAATTACTATCCTACCAGCAGAGCTACAGTTACTATCCTACCAGCAGAGCTACAGTTACTATCCTACCAGCAGAGCTACAGTTACTATCCTACCAGCAGAGCTACAGTTACTATCCTACCAGCAGAGCTACAGTTACTATCCTACCAGCAGAGCTACAGTTACTATCCTACCAGCAGAGCTACAGTTACTATCCTACCAGCAGAGCTACAGTTACTATCCTTGCATTGGCTTACCAGTTAACCCTCTTCAAAATTTAGGTTACAATCATGACCATGCAACACAAGTGTTGCACATGTCATACTCATCAACACAAATACTATACTACTTATTATATACAGCAACTGTCCAGGGAGGTACTACTACCATCCTGTGGTAGTAAGTTGGTAGACAACAACCACCCAGGGAGGTACTACCGTCCTGTGGTAGTAAGTTGGTAGACAACAACCACCCAGGGAGGTACTACCGTCCTGTGGTAGTAAGCTGGTAGACAACAACAACTCAGGGAGGTACTACCATCCTGTGGTAGTAAGTTGGTAGACAATAACCACCCAGGGAGGTACTACCATCCTGTGGTAGTAAGTTGGTAGACAACAGCCACCCAGGGAGGTACTACCATCCTGTGGTAGTAAGTTGGTAGACAACAACCACCCAGGGAGGTACTACCGTCCTGTGGTAGTAAGTTGGTAGACAACAACCACCCAGGGAGGTACTACCATCCTGTGGTAGTAGGTTGGTAGACAGCAACCACCCAGGGAGGTACTACCATCCTGTGGTAGTAAGTTGGTAGACAACAACCACCCAGGGAGGTACTACCGTCCTGTGGTAGTAAGCTGGTAGACAACACCAACTCAGGGAGGTACTACCATCCTGTGGTAGTAAGTTGGTAGACAACAACCACCCAGGGAGGTACTACCATCCTGTGTAGTAAGTTGGTAGGTACTACCGTCCTGTGGTAGTAAGCTGGTAGACAACTACTCATGGAGGTACTACCATCCTGTGGTAGTAGGTTGGTAGACAGCAACCACCCAGGGAGGTACTACCATCCTGTGGTAGTAAGTTGGTAGACAACAACCACCCAGGGAGGTACTACCGTCCTGTGGTAGTAAGCTGGTAGACAACAACAACTCAGGGAGGTACTACCATCCTGTGGTAGTAGGTTGGTAGACAACAACCACCTAGGGAGGTACTGCCATCCTGTGGTAGTAAGTTGGTAGACAACAACCACCCAGGGAGGTACTACAGTCCTGTGGTAGTAAGCTGGTAGACAACAACAACTCAGGGAGGTACTACCATCCTGTGGTAGTAGGTTGGTAGACAGCAACCACCCAGGGAGGTACTACCATCCTGTGGTAGTAAGTTGGTAGACAACCACCCATGGAGGTACTACCGTCCTGTGGTAGTAAGCTGGTAGACAACAACAACTCAGGGAGGTACTACCATCCTGTGGTAGTAGGTTGGTAGACAACAACCACCCAGGGAGGTACTACCATCCTGTGGTAGTAAGTTGGTAGACAACAACCACCCAGGGAGGTACTACCGTCCTGTGGTAGTAAGTTGGTAGACACCAACCACCCAGGGAGGTACTACCGTCCTGTGGTAGTAAGTTGGTAGACAACAACCACCCAGGGAGGTACTACCGTCCTGTGGTAGTAAGTTGGTAGACAACAACCACCCAGGGAGGTACTACCATCCTGTGGTAGTAAGTTGGTAGACAACAACCACCCAGGGAGGTACTACCATCCTGTGGTAGTAAGTTGATAGACAACAACCACCCAGGGAGGTACTACCATCCTGTGGTAGTAAGTTGGTAGACAACAACCACCCAGGGAGGTACTACCGTCCTGTGGTAGTAAGGTGGTAGACAACAACCACCCAGGGAGGTACTACCATCCTGTGGTAGTAAGTTGGTAGACAACAACCACCCAGGGAGGTACTACCATCCTGTGGTAGTAGGTTGGTAGACAACAACCACCCAGGGAGGTACTACCGTCCTGTGGTAGTAAGTTGGTAGACAACAACCACCCAGGGAGGTACTACCGTCCTGTGGTAGTAGGTTGGTAGACAACAACCACCCAGGGAGGTACTACCGTCCTGCCAAGTGAGTGTAATACGGAAGCCTGTAATTGTTTTACATGATGGTAGGATTGCTGGTGTCTTTTTTCTGTCTCATAAACATGCAAGGTTTCAGGTACATCTTGCTACTTCTACTTACACTTAGGTCACACTACACATACATGTACAAGCATATATATACACACCCCTCGGGATTTTCTTCTATTTTCTTACTAGTTCTTGCTCTTATTTATTTCCTCTTATCTCCATGGGGAAGTGGAAGAG
The DNA here is from genome assembly GCF_038502225.1 of Cherax quadricarinatus. Taxonomy (NCBI): domain Eukaryota; kingdom Metazoa; phylum Arthropoda; class Malacostraca; order Decapoda; family Parastacidae; genus Cherax; species Cherax quadricarinatus. The sequence continues at coordinate 14,225,171 of NC_091377.1, read as the reverse complement.
AATTCTTCTTCTGTAAGTCTTGTGTGTCGTAAGAGGCGACTAAAATGCCGGGAGCAAGTGGCTAGTAACTCCTTCTCCTGTAAACATTACTAAAGTTAAAAAGAAAAACTTCTGTTTTTCAATTTGGGCCACCCTTCCTCGGTGGGATACGGCCTGTTGGTTCAAAGAATATATATATATATATATATATATATATATATATATATATATATATATATATATATATATATATATATATATATATATATATATATGGTTTAGAAAGACACGTAAGCAAACACTATAACATATTTATTAGAAAACGTTTCGGTCCTGGGACCTTCAAAACAACTACTGTGAAAGAATAGAAATTGCAAGCGCGTTCGTGACTACTCACATTATCAAGGAACAATGAAAGTAATGCATCAAAGGAAGGCATATAAATGGTCTAGTTCAGTCTGTTGGAAATGATCTTTTCAATAACTTTCCCAGTAACTTCAAGTAAGGATATAGGTCTATAGTTTTCTGGTTGATGGATGTTTTTATTGGGCTTAGCAAGAAAGATCATCCTAGCAGTCTTAAAAACAACTGGAAAATGTCCTGAGGCCAAGATGGCATTAAAGATATTAACCAAAGACTGTTTACAATTTCTAGGTAGGAACTTTATTTGTTTCATTGTTATTCCAGAGAGACCAGGGGCTCTATTTCGCATTCTTCCAATAACCTGACTCATCTCGAGTAATGTAATAGGTCTAGTAAGCGGGTGGGCGTCTTCAAGAGTTGATGTATCGATGGAAGGTAGTGGTTGTAGGTCATCCAAGTTCTCATCTCTCCATTCATTTACTAACTGATAATGATTATTGTTAAATTGACGACTTTTATTGTGGGAGAGAATTTTCTCCCATACATCACCCATCAAATTAGCCTGGTCCTGTGGATCATCAAGTTTAATCTCAACCTCTTCATCATCCTCATCAGTGAAGGTATGAATTAGGTAGGTAGGAGCCTTGCGCTTTGCACCTAAAAGTTGCCGAATCTTACTTCAAAATTTTGCTGGCTCACGTTTATACTGATTAGCTTTTAGAACTAGAAATTTCCATAAGTCACGTTTGTGATGACTAATCATGTTAATTAATTCCTGCCTCAATCTATACAATGTAGCTACTGGTGGTTGTCGCGGTTGAAGATGCCTTCGACATTCTGTTTGATAATTTCTCATTCTGTCTCTAATTTCCCTAGTAGGTTTTAATTGTTGGTAGATCTTTCTGGAAGCTAATTGGCAAGTTGCATTAGTAGCATCAATTATTCGATTGTGAAGGGACCTGACCGCGTCGTCAATTGCAGTGGAAGGTAGATTTTCCAAAGACACAATTTCATCCTCACCCAGATATGCCCTGAAGGGGTCAAATTCTAGGGTGTTAAGATTGGGTTTAGGAGTTACAGGTATTCTAAATGGAGAAGTTTGTAGTTGTATTATAACAGGGATATGGTCAGATCCTACATTTCCACCAGGAGATATACGACAGTGAAAGATGTCACAGTCTCTGTTTGTCAGTACTATATCTGGTGTCCCTGGATGAGGACCAACATACGATTTAAAGAATGGGCCTTGAAGTGACAAGTTTCTGGCTGTCACAATATTAAATAGTTGTTTTCCTTTTAAGTCACCCAGTGGAACACCAGCTCCACAGTTAAAGAGGACAGGGTGATGAGCATTAAAATCTCCCGCTAGAATTGTTGGAATATTTCTGCTTAATATCCTATGTAGAGGAATTGATTATATATATTGTTGTCTCGGGGGAAAATATCCAGTTGCTATCACTAGTTGTCCATGAGACGTTGTCATTTCTATTGCAAGAATGTTATCTTCATCAACATGAATATTTTTAAATGTATAGCCTAATTTAACTAAGATGGCTACACCACTAAAGGGTTCTCTCGATTTCTCCACAGTAGAGTAACCACGTAATTTAATATATTGATCAACTCTCGCAGCTGTCTCGTTCAAGAGTATAACATCGGGATTGTAATTATGTAGTTCAACTTCAAGGAGGTAACGGTTATTAAAGAAATGTTGAACATTCAGTTGGAAAATTGTAATCCCCATTATTTCTTGCACTTCGCTCGTGTACTGCGGTCTGAACGTCTGCAAGTAAATTAATGTTTGGTATACATAAGAACATAAAGAAGGAACACTGCAACAGGCCTACTGACCCATGCGGAGCAGGTCCACATCCCTCCCCCGGATTAGACCAATGACCCACCCAGTCGGGTCATCCCCACTCAAGGATGGAGCAATGTACCAGACCCAGCAGCACAAGCTAGTCAGGTCCAACTCAAACCCACCCACACCCACTCATGTATTTATCTAACCTATTTTTAAAACAACACAACGTTTTAGCCTGAATAACTGTACTCGGGAGTTTGTTCCACTCATCCACAACTCTATTACCAAACCAGTGCTTTCCTATATCCTTCCTGAATCTGAATTTTTCCAACTTGAAACCATTGCTGCGAGTCCTGTCTTGGCTGGAAATTTTCAGCACACTATTTACATCCGCTTTATTTATTCCTGTTTTCCATTTATACACCTCGATCATATCTTCCCTAATTCTACGCCTTTCCAGAGAGTGCAGATTCTCAGGGTCCTCAGTCTATCCTCATAGGGAAGATTTCTGATACATGGGATCATCTTTGTCATCCTCCTTTGTACGTTTTCCAGAGCATTTATATCCATTCTGTAATACTGTGACCAGAACTGAGCAACATAGTCTAAATGAGGCCTAACCAAGGATATATAGAGTTGAAGAACAACCTGAGGACTTCTATTATTTATACTTCTAGATATGAAGCCAAGAATTCTGTTAGCTTTATTGCGAACACTAATGCACTGTTGTCTTGGTTTTAGGTTACTGCTAACCAGAACTCCTAAATCCTTTTCGCAATCGGTAGTATTAAGATCTACATTTAGTTTATATGTGGCATGGTTATTTAACTGTTCAACATTTAGAACTTTGCATTTGTCAATATTAAACTGCATCTGCCACTTCTCCGACCATTCCGTCAGTCTATTCAAATCATCATGGAGTGCTCTAATGTCCTCATTAGAATTAATTGGACGGCCTATTTTGGTGTCATCATCAAATTTGCTTATGTCGCTATTTATTCCCTCATCTATGTCGTTTATGTAAATTGTGAACAACAACGGGCCCAACACTGACCCCTGAGGAACACCGCTTGTGACGTGCCCCCATTCTGATTTCTCCCCATTTATGCAAACTCTCTGCTGTCTATTTGTCAACCATGCCTCTACCCAGGAAAAATTTTCTCCTCC